>NC_134358.1:21624647-21649647 GCF_048569485.1 Anomaloglossus baeobatrachus | reverse complement strand
TTTTAAATAATTTTACTAGTTCTTTAGGGAACTTTTATGGCTGCACTGCCTGATCGTTTCTCCTGATCAGAGCGATCTTTCAGCTCTGCCGGCATTCATAGAAAACACATCATGGCTGCAATAGGTGTCATCATCTGACCCGATGCTGCCATGTTGACCCATTGGCGCCCCATGATCACATCACGGGACCCGCGATGGCTGGTGGGGAACAGCACAATCCCCGCCGGAGTGCATTAGAATACACTGTAACAGTTTGACACTGTGATCTAAGGGGCTAACAGGCGTGGGTGGATCTCCGATGCACCCGCGCCTGTTAGCTGCACGTCCGCTGATTAATGCAGGCTTGCGTGGCCAAAGGGACAGATATGTCCTTCGTTTTAAAGGGGATAAAAAGTGTAAAAATAAATAAGCATTTTTATTTATTTTGCACATAGTTCATAACATCTCGTATGCCAGTTTAGAAAAATTTGTAAAAAAAACAAACAAAAAACCCCAAAAAAGTGACAAAAAATGCTCATGATGAATCGGATCTCTATTTCTTTCTAAGAGGATTTCTGCCATTAAATGTGTATTATGGGAAATGTTCTTATTTTTTCCTCCATGAATATAATTATATTTTTCTATATGAAACTTCAATTAACATCATGGACTTGTCTCCTCTCCGGATATAAAAAGCCAAAGTTCAAGTCTGCCACTATCAGAGACATCATGAAATTCATGTAAATGCAATTATCATTCCAAGACACCGATCAATGGAAAACAAATTTTATCCATTATCTCAGTAAAATATATCAGCCTACATAAATCATAAGAATAAAAAAGCAATAAATAGGTCAAATATTCTGGTATAAATGCAGATTTACAGCGACTTAGTGATGCTGCTGTGATCACATGACTGGTACAAATGCAGGTAACTCCTACACATTGCCTGACTTAAAGCCGATGCTGCTGTGATCACAAGACCAGTATAAATGCAGGTAACACCTACACATTGCCTGACTAGTACTGATGCTGCTGTGATCACAAGACCGGTATAAATGCAGGTAACTCCTATGCATTGCCTGACTTACTGCTGATGCTGCTGTGATCACAAGACCGGTATAAATGCAGGTAACACCTACACAGTGCCTGACTAGTGCTGATGCTGCTGTGATCACAAGACAGGTATAAATGCAGGTAACTCCTATGCATTGGCTGACTTAGTGCTGATGCTGCTGTGATCACAAGACCGGTATAAATGCAGGTAACTCCTACACAGTGCCTGACTAGTGCTGATGCTGCTGTGATCACAAGACCGGTATAAATGCAGGTAACTCCTATGCATTGCCTGACTAGTGCTGATGCTGCTGTGATCACAAGACAGGTATAAATGCAGGCGACTCTTACACATTGCCTGACTAGTGCTGATGCTGCTGTGATCACAAGACAGGTATAAATGCAGGCGACTCTTACACATTGCCTGACTTTGTGCTGATGCTGCTGTGATCACAAGACCAGTATAAATGCAGGTAACACCTACACATTGCCTGACTAGTACTGATGCTGCTGTGATCACAAGACCGGTATAAATGCAGGTAACTCCTATGCATTGCCTGACTTACTGCTGATGCTGCTGTAATCACAAGACCTGTATAAATGTAGGTAACACCTACACATTGCCTGACTAGTGCTGATGCTGCTGTGATCACATGACTGGCATAAATGCAGGTAACACCTACACATTGCCTGACTTAGTATTGATGCTGCTGTAATCACAAGACAGGTATAAATGCAGGTAACTCCTACACATTGCCTGACTAGTGCTGATGCTGCTGTGATCACAAGACCAGTATACATGCAGGTAACTCCTACACATTGCCTGACTTAAGGCTACTTTACACGCTGCAATATCGGTCCCGATATCGCTAGCGTGGGTACTCGCCCCCATCTGTTGTGCGACACGGGCAAATCGCTGCCCGTGCCGCACAACATCGCGCAGACCCGTCACACATACTTACCTGCCCGGCGACATCGCTGTGACCGGTGAACCGCCTCCTTTCTAAGACGTCACTGAGCGGCCGCCCAATAGCAGCGGAGGGGCGGAGATGAGTGGCCGGAACATCCCGCCCACCTCCTTCCTTCCTCATAGCGGCCGGGAGGCAGGTAAGGAGAGCTTCCTTGTTCCTGCGGTGTCACACGGAGCGATGTGTGCTGCCACAGGAGCGACGAACTACATCGTTACTGCTGCAGTAACGATAATCGAGAATGAACCCCCATGTCACCGATGAACGATTTTGCATGTTTTTGCAACGATGCAAAATCGCTCATCGGTGTCACACGCAGCAACATCGCTAATGCGGCCGGATGTGCGTCACAAATTCCGTGACCCCAACGACTCCGCATTAGCGATGTCGCAGCGTGTAACGCCCCCTTTAGTGCTGATGCTGCTGTGATCACAAGACCAGTATACATGCAGGTAACTCCTACACATTGCCTGACTTAGTGCTGATGCTGCTGTGATCACAAGACCGGTATAAATGCAGGTGACTCCTACACATTGCCTGACTTAGTGCTGTTGCTGCTGTGATCACAAGACCGGTATGAATGCAGGTGACTCCTACACATTGCCTGACTTAGTGCTGATGCTGCTGTGATCACAAGACCGGTATGAATGCAGGTGACTACTACACATTGCCTGACTTAGTGCTGATGCTGCTGTGATCACAAGACCGGTATGAATGCAGGTGACTACTACACATTGCCTGACTTAGTGCTGATGCTGCTGTGATCATAAGACCGGTATAAATGCAGGTGACTCCTACACATTGCCTTACTTAGTGCTGATGCTGCTGTGATCACAAGACCGGTATGAATGCAGGTGACTCCTACACATTGCCTGACTTAGTACTGATGCTGCTGTGATCACAAGACCGGTATGAATGCAGGTAACTACTACACATTGCCTGACTTAGTGCTGATGCTGCTGTGATCACAAGACCGGTATGAATGCAGGTAACTACTACACATTGCCTGACTTAGTGCTGATGCTGCTGTGATCACCAGACCGGTATGAATGCAGGTGACTAGTACACATTGCCTGACTTAGTGCTGATGCTGCTGTGATCACAAGACCGGTATGAATGCAGGTGACTACTACACATTGCCTGACTTAGTGCTGATGCTGCTGTGATCACAAGACCGGTATGAATGCAGGTGACTACTACACATTGCCTGACTTAGTGCTGATGCTGCTGTGATCACAAGACCGGTATGAATGCAGGTGACTCCTACACATTGCCTGACTTAGTGCTGATGCTGCTGTGATCACAAGACCGGTATGAATGCAGGTAACTACTACACATTGCCTGACTTAGTGCTGATGCTGCTGTGATCACAAGACCGGTATGAATGCAGGTAACTACTACACATTGCCTGACTTAGTGCTGATGCTGCTGTGATCACAAGACCGGTATGAATGCAGGTGACTACTACACATTGCCTGACTTAGTGCTGATGCTGCTGTGATCACAAGACCGGTATGAATGCAGGTGACTACTACACATTGCCTGACTTAGTGCTGATGCTGCTGTGATCACAAGACCGGTATGAATGCAGGTGACTACTACACATTGCCTGACTTAGTGCTGATGCTGCTGTGATCATAAGACCGGTATGAATGCAGGTGACTCCTACACATTGCCTGACTTTGTGCTGATGCTGCTGTGATCACAAGACCGGTATGAATGCAGGTGACTACTACACATTGCCTGACTTAGTGCTGATGCTGCTGTGATCACAAGACCGGTATGAATGCAGGCGACTCCTACACATTAAAAAGAAGGAGCCAGCACGATTTCTATAGTGTATTTGTTGATAAAATAGAGATTTTTGGCAAAACATTGCAATATTTTGAGCCACCCCGCCAACGTCATGGCAAATCCCATGGGTCAGAGGTACGGGAATGAAAAGCACCAGGTAAGTGCTGCCTCAAGCAGTGCTGATTTAGATGTGTGAGGCCATATGGCACCCCAAAGAAAATATAATATTTAGTGTAGGACTGCCCCATGGGATTTGCCGTGACGTTGGCGGGGTGGCTCAAAATATTGCAATGTTTTGCCAAAGATCTCTATTTTATCAACAAATACAGTTTAGAAATCGTGCTGGCTCCCTCTTCTTGATTTTTTTGGCAGGTGGTTAGCCTCCACCAGGCTGTGCACCCTATTTTGGTTGTTCTATCTGTAAACTGGTTGTGTTGTTATTATGAATGCACAAATTTTGTATCAATAAAATTACAGTTTGTTATTTGAACAAATCTTATTGGTTGATCCCTATATACAGCGACTCTTTTTTCTCCTTATACACAAGACAGGTATAAATGCAGGTAACTCCTACACAATGAATGACTTTGTGCTGATGCTGCTGTGATCACAAGACCGGTGGATTTCAAGTTTCTATTACTTACACACAACATAGCTAATTCCTGCCGTCTGCGCACTATTACATGTATAACGTATGTGTTGTGTGCTTTATAGATTGCTTGATTTATAATGAGTTTTAACTCCTCCAATAATTTCTTTTGCGCATGAGATAAGAGGCGCCAGCTGTGCAGTCAAACATGGCCGCTAGGTTATTGCAAGGGAAAGTCACCGACCAGTTTTACATCCTCCAAAAAACGAAAAGCCTCTAAAGTGAATTCTATCAGTAGTCGAAATAAACATCAGTGCATCATTCTCAAGAGGTTTCTCAAGAGGTTTTCTTGCCAGAAAATCGAAGGGCTGAAAGCAGAGACCACAAGCTGCATCACGCTCTCGCTTGTGCCTGATATCAGCACTATCTGCGTCCTCTGCGCCTTCTTCCAATCAGTGCGCGATTGTGACCGCAGATGCGATGACGTCACATCATCGTAGACCGCAGCAGAGCGCCGGGGAACAGGAGCAAAGTGAGGGTGTCTGAGGGCACTATGTGGGGGCTCACACTATGTACACAGAGGCTATGTGATGGGCTCACACTGTAGATATGGACTATATGGGGGGGGTCCATACTGGGGCTCAAACTATATGGGGCTATGTGGGAGAGCACAATATATATGTGAGGGCTCATGCTATATATAAGGGGGCTATGTGAAGGCTCAATGTATATATAGGGAATATGTGAGGTGTTATACTGTATATAAAGAGCTCATACTCTAAAGGACTGTTTTTTTATGTTTGTATATAGGGAGATTATGTGGGGTCTCATACTTTATATACGGGGCTATGTGTGGGCTCATACTGTATATAGGAGGCTATGTGGGGCTCATACTGTATATAGGAGGCTATGTGGGAGCTCATACTGTATATAGGAGACTAAGTAAGGGCTCATACTGTATATAGGGGGCTATGTGGGAGCTCATACTGTATATAGGAGGCTATGTGGGGCTCATACTGTATATAGGAGGCTATGTGGGGGCTCATACTGTATATAGGGGGCTATGTGGGAGCTCATACTGTATATAGGAGGCTATGTGGGGCTCATACTGTATATAGGAGGCTATGTGGGACCTCATACTGTATATAGGAGACTAAGTAAGGGCTCATACTGTATATAGGGGCTATGTGAGAGCTCATACTGTATATAGGGTGCTATGTGGGGGCTCATGGTATATAAGGGCTATGTGGGGGCTCATACTGTATATAGGATGCTATGTGGGCGCTCATACTGTATATTGGAGGCTATGTGGGTGCTCATACTGTATATATGAGGCTATGTGGGCGCTCATACTGTATATAAGGGCTATGTGGGCACTCATACTGTATATTGGAGGCTATGTGGGCACTCATACTGTATATAGGAGGCTATGTGGGGGCTCATACTGTATATAGGATGCTATGTGGGCGCTCATACAGTATATTGGAGGCTATGTGGGTGCTCATACTGTATATATGAGGCTATGTGGGCGCTCATACTGTATATAAGGGCTATGTGGGCACTCATACTGTATATTGGAGGCTATGTGGGCACTCATACTGTATATAGGATGCTATGTGGGCTCTCATACTGTATATTGGAGGCTATGTGGGCACTCATACTGTAGATAGGAGGCTATGTGGGGCTCATACTGTATATAGGAGGCTATGTGGGGGCTCATACTGTATATTGGAGGCTATGTGGGCACTCATACTGTAGATAGGAGGCTATGTGGGGCTCATACTGTATATTGGAGGCTATGTGGGCACTCATACTGTAGATAGGAGGCTATGTGGGGCTCATACTGTATATAGGAGGCTATGTGGGGGCTCATACTGTATATTGGAGGCTATGTGGGCACTCATACTGTAGATAGGAGGCTATGTGGGGGCTCATACTGTATATTGGAGGCTATGTGGGCACTCATACTGTAGATAGGATGCTATGTGGGCACTCATACTGTAGATAGGATGCTATGTGGGGCTCATACTATATATAGGAGGCTGTGGGGGCTCATACTGTATATTGGAGGCTATGTGGGGGCTCATACTGTATATTGGAGGCTATGTGGGCGCTCATACTGTATATAGGAGGCTATGTGGGGCTCATACTGTATATTGGAGGCTATGTGGGGGCTCATACTGTATATAGGAGGCTATGTGGGGCTCATACTGTAAATAGGAGGCTATGTGGGGGCTCATACTGTATATAGGAGGCTATGTGGGGGCTCATACTGTATATAGGAGGCTATGTGGGGGCTCCTACTGTATATAGGAGGCTATGTGGGGCTCATACTGTATATAGGAGGCTATGTGGGGCTCATACTGTATATAGGAGGCTATGTGGGGGCTTATACTGTATATAGGAGGCTATGTGGGGGCTCATACTGTATATAGGAGGCTATGTGGGGCTCATACTGTATATAGGCGGCTATGTGGGGGCTCATACTGTATATGCGAGGCTATTTGGGGGCTCATACTGTATATGCGAGGCTATGTGGGGGCTCATACTGTATATAGGAGGCTATGTGGGGCTCATACTGTATATAGGAGGCTATGTGGGGGCTCATACTGTATATAGGAGGCTATGTGGGGGCTCATACTGTATATAGGAGTCTATGTGGGGGCTCATACTGTATATAGGAGGCTATGTGGGGCTCATACTGTATATAGGAGGCTATGTGGGGGCTCATACTGTATATAGAAGGCTTTGTGGGGGCTCATACTGTATATAGGAGGCTATGTGGGGGCTCATACTGTATATAGAAGGCTATGTGGGGGCTCATACTGTATATAGGAGGCTATGTGGGGCTCATACTGTATATAGGAGGCTATGTGGGGCTCATACTGTATATAGGAGGCTATGTGGGGCTCATACTGTATATAGGAGGCTATGTGGGGCTCATACTGTATATAGGAGGCTATGTGGGGCTCATACTGTATATAGGAGGCTATGTGAGGGCTCATACTGTATATAGGAGGCTATGTGAGGGCTCATACTGTATATAGGAGGCTATGTGGGGCTCATACTGTACAGTCATGGAGAAAAGTTTTGAGAATGACACCAAAATGCTATTTTCACATGATCTGTTCCCTCTGGTTTTTCATTGTGTTTGTCAGATGTTTACATCACATACAGAAATATAATTGCAATCATATTATGAGACCAGAAGGTTCTATTGACAGTTAGAATGAGTTAATGCAGCAAGTGAATATTTGCAGTGTTGACCCTTCTTCTTCAGGACCTCTGCAATTCTCCCTGGCATGCTCTCAATCATCTTCTGGAGCAAATCCTGACTGATCGCTGTCCATTCTTGCATAAGCAATGCTTGCATTTTGCCAGAATTTGTTGGTTTTTGTTTGTCCACCCGTCTCTTGATGATTGCCCACAAGCTCTCAATGGGATTAAGATCTGGGGAGTTTCCAGGCCATGGACCCAAAATCTCTATGTTTTGTTCCATGAGCCATTTAGTGATCACCTTTGCTTTATGGCAAGGTGCTCCATCATGCTGGAAAAGGCATTGTTGGGTGCCAAACTGCTCTTGGACGGTTGGGAGAAGTTGCTCTTGGAGGACATTCTGGTACCATTCTTTATTCATGGCTGTGTTTTTAGGCAAGACTGTGAGTGGTGCGATTCCCTTGGCTGAGAAGCAACCCCACACATGAATGGTTTCAGGATGCTTAACAGTTGGCATGAGACAAGACTGGTGCTAGCGCTCACCTCTTCTTCTCCTAATAAGCTGTTTCCAGATGTCCCAAACAATCGAAAAGGGGATTCATCTGAGAAAATGACTTTCCCCCAGTCCTCAGCAGTCACTCCCTGCACCTTCTGCAGAATATCAGTCGGTCCCTGATGTTTTTTCTGTAGAGAAATGGCTTCTTTGCTGCCCTCCTTGAAACCAGGCCTTGCTCAGTCTCCTCCGCACAGTGCGTGCAGAAGCCCTCACACCAGCCTGCTGCCATTGCTGCGCTAGCTCGCCACTGCTGCTAGTCCCATCCCGCAGCTGAAACAGTTTTAAGATACGGTCCTGGCGTTTGCTGGTCCTTCTTGGGCGCCCTGGAGCCTTTTTGGCAACAATGGAAGCTCTCTCCTTGAAGTTCTTGATGATGCGATAGATTGTTGACTGAGGTGCAATCTTTGTAGCTGCGATACTCTTCCCTGTTAGGCCATTTTTGTGCAGAGCAATGATGGCTGCACATGTTTCTTTAGAGATAACCATGGTTAACTGAAGAGAAACAATGATACCAAGCACCAGCCTTCTTTTAAAGTGTCCAGTGGTGTCATTCTTAATCATGACTGATTGATCGCCAGCCCTGTCCTCATCAACACCCACACCTGTGTTAATGAAACAATCACTAAAACAATGTTAGCTGCTCCTTTTAAGGCAGGAATGCAATGATGCTGAAATGTGTTTTGTGGGGGTTAAAGTTCATTTTCTTACCAATATTGACTTTGCAAGTAATTGCTGTTAAGCTGATCACTCTTTATGACATTCTGGAGTATATGCAAATTGCCATTAGAAAAACCTAAGCAGTAGACTTTGTAAAAATTAATATTTGTAGCATTCTCAAAACTTTTGGCCATGACTGTATATTGGAGGCTATATGAGGGCTCATACTGTATAGAGGAGGTGATGTGGGGCTCATACTGTATATAGGGGGCTATGTGGGAGCACATTCTGTATATACGGGGCTATGTGGGGCTCATACTGTACATAGGGGGCTATGTGGGTGCTCATACTGTATATTGGAGGCTATGTGGGCGTTCATACTGTATATGGTCTATGTGGGGGCTCATACTGTATATAGGAGGCTATGTGGGGGCTCATACTGTATATAGGAGGCTATGTGGGTGCTCATACTGTATATGGTCTATGTGGGGGCTCATACTGTATATAGGAGGCTATGTGGGGGCTCATACTGTATATAGGAGGCTATGTGGGTGCTCATACTGTATATGGTCTATGTGGGGGCTCATACTGTATATAGGAGGCTATGTGGGTGCTCATACTGTATATGGTCTATGTGGGGGCTCATACTGTATATAGGAGGCTATGTGGGGGCTTATACTGTATATTGGGGGCTCATGTTGTATATAGTGAAGCTGCTGTGTGGACTCATGCTGAATATAGGAAGATATCAGCATATTTAATTCTGCTCGATATTAAGTGAAACAATATAAAATTAGAATGTTAATATTAATATTGAGCAGAATTACTTTCAGGCTATTGGTTCGGCCTCCGCACCAGTCATGGGCTCTCATACGGCTTCTTGGGAACATTCATTGCCCCCCCCACCCCCCCGGCCCTAAACATGCTGCGAGGTTCCGTGAACATTCAGACATTGACTGATAATCACGTTTCCTCCAAACGCTGGCAGCTTCTTTTCCCTGGAGAAAGCTCATTTACATACTTTTATTTTCCGTACATTGAGCAATCCGCAAGTCGCGAGAGAAGAGGTGGGTGACAAGTGGAGAAAGAAGGAGACAATGTAAGATCCAAACCACAGCATAGCTGTATAAAAAGCATCTCACCCAGCCCTGCCCTGATATACACTGCGCACGCCAACATCCAGCAGTGATCAGTATTTGGAATTTCAATCTATTTGTATCTCTGTATACAGGGAGCTCGCCCTAGTGGAGGCTGCAGACAGGATCTTATGTATCTCTGTATACAGGGAGCTCCTCCTAGTGGTGACTGCAGACAGGACCTTATCATGTATCTCTGTATACAGGGAGCTCCCCCTAGTGGTGGCTGCAGACAGGACCTTATCATGTATCTCTGTATACAGGGAGCTCCCCCTAGTGGTGGCTGCAGACAGGGTCTTATCATGTATCTCTGTATACAGGGAGCTCCTCCTAGTGGTGACTGCAGACAGGACCTTATCATGTATCTCTGTATACAGGGAGCTCCCCCTAGTGGTGGCTGCAGACAGGACCTTATCATGTATCTCTGTATACAGGGAGCTCCCCCTAGTGGTGGCTGCAGACAGAATCTTATCATGTATCTCTGTATACAGGGAGCTCCCCCTAGTGGTGACTGCAGACAGGATCTTATCATGTATCTCTGTATACAGGGAGCTCCCCCTAGTGGTGGCTGCAGACAGGACCTTATCATGTATCTCTGTATACAGGGAGCTCCCCCTAGTGGTGACTGCAGACAGGACCTTATCATGTATCTCTGTATACAGGGAGCTCCCCCTAGTGGTGGCTGCAGACAGGGTCTTATCATGTATCTCTGTATACAGGGAGCTCCCCCTAGTGGTGGCTGCAGACAGGATCTTATCATGTATCTCTGTATACAGGGAGCTCCCCCTAGTGGTGGCTGCAGACAGGACCTTATCATGTATCTCTGTATACAGGGAGCTCCCCCTAGTGGAGGCTGCAGAAAGAATCTTATCATGTATCTCTGTATACAGGGAGCTCCCCCTAGTGGTGGCTGCAGACAGGACCTTATCATATATCTCTGTATACAGGGAGCTCCCCCTAGTGGTGGCTGCAGACAGGATCTTATCATGTATCTCTGTATACAGGGAGCTCCCCCTAGTGGTGGCTGCACACAGGACCTTATCATGTATCTCTGTATACAGGGAGCTCCCCCTAGTGGTGACTGCAGACAGGATCTTATCATGTATCTCTGTATACAGGGAGCTCCCCCTAGTGGAGGCTGCAGAAAGAATCTTATCATGTATCTCTGTATACAGGGAGCTCGCCCTAGTGGTGACTGCAGACAGGATCTTATCATGTATCTCTGTATACAGGGAGCTCCCCCTAGGGGTGACTGCAGACAGAATCTTATCATGTATCTCTGTATACAGGGAGCTCCCCCTAGTGGAGGCTGCAGAAAGAATCTTATCATGTATCTCTGTATACAGGGAGCTCGCCCTAGTGGTGACTGCAGACAGGATCTTATCATGTATCTCTGTATACAGTGAGCTCCCCCTAGTGGTGGCTGCAGACAGGATCTTATGTATCTCTGTATACAGGGAGCTCCCCCTAGTGGTGGCTGCAGACAGGATCTTATTATGTATCTCTGTATACAGGGAGCTCCCCCTAGTGGTGGCTGCAGACAGGATCTTATCATGTATCTCTGTATATAGGGAGCTCCCCCTAGTGGTGACTGCAGACAGAATCTTATCATGTATCTCTGTATACAGGGAGCTCCCCCTAGTGGTGGCTGCAGACAGGATCTTATTATGTATCTCTGTATACAGGGAGCTCCCCCTAGTGGTGACTGCAGACAGGATCTTATCATGTATCTCTGTATACAGGGAACTCCCCCTAGTGGTGGCTGCAAACAGGATCTTATCATGTATCTCTGTATACAGGGAGCTCCCCCTAGTGGTGACTGCAGACAGGATCTTATCATGTATCTCTGTATACAGGGAGCTCCCCCTAGTGGTGACTGCAGACAGGATCTTATCATGTATCTCTGTATACAGGGAGCTCCCCCTAGTGGTGACTGCAGACAGAATCTTATCCTGTATCTCTGTATACAGGGAGCTCCCCCTAGTGGAGGCTGCAGACAGGATCTTATCATGTATCTCTGTATACAGGGAGCTCCCCCCTAGTGGTGACTTTACCTTCTGTTGCCATATGGATCTTCAGACAAAGGTTACACACACGGTATAGAAGGCCAGGTAGATTTTAAATGGTTTATTAATATAATGCCACCTGTCTCATCTATACAGTGAAACGGCTACATACTTACATAGTGGATTACGGTACAACGTTAGTATAGTGACTCCTCTGTACATCCGGGGAGACAGGGCAATGCCGAAACTACAGAAGAGTCATCTCCCATGCTACTAGATATGTAAAGCCCCCATAAAACCGGTATAGAGAAAGACAGCGGGGACCGGGCCGATCTCACAGCTCCTCATGCAGTATATTATTAAACTCGCAGTTAGGAAATGTTAAAGGGATTGTTCACTACTGGAACAAGCCTTCTCATTTTTATTGTGTGGACCCCTAAAAAAAACATAAAAAAAAAAAATATTATATATATATATATATTAAATATATATATTTTAAATATATATATATATATATATACATATATTTATATATATATATATATATATATTTATATATATATATATATATATATATATATATATATATATAATATATTTTTAATTATATTCGGCCCAAAAGACTGCTTTATTCTTACTTTTTGGGGTCCAGACAATGCAAACGAGAAGGGATTGTCCTAATAGTGGACGACCCTTCCTATAAAACAATAAAAGTAACATAAAAGTCATAAAGCACCAGGAAGCGACACTGCAGGATCCAGCAAGCCGTACAATGCACTTTATTTTAATTACAAAAAAAAATTGTAAAAACATAACTTTCAATTCATCAATTTCTAAAAAAAACAAAAATATAAAAATATCACCCTCTCAATAATGCAAGACCTCCAAAAGTATAGTAATCATTAACAAAACCAAAAGAAAAATAGTGCATTATGGGAGAGAATAACGTGGATGTCATCAGGTTAAATACTAGAGGAAAAATAAAAAAAAAAAAAAGACAAAAGAAATAAAGTACAAATAAAAAAAAAAAAAAAAAAAGATAAAAAAAAAATAAAAGTCACTTATATACAGGAGCATAAAGGATATGATGGAGCCGGGGAGGTCACAACCGCATTCATGTGTCAACTGAAACGGGTAGAAGAGGCAGGCTTTCCATATATTGGCTGGTAGATGCCAAAATGTACAATTATGGTCAATACTAGTGATGAGTGAGCACTACAATACTCGAGTGCGTGGTATGAGTGAGCACTACAATACTCGAGTGCGTGGTATGAGTGAGCACTACAATACTCGAGTGCTTGGTATGAGTGAGCACTACCATGCTCGGGTGCTCAGTACTTTTAAGTAGTGCTGAACGGGCACTACCATGCTCAGTACTTGTTAATAGTTGGATGCTTGGATGGGAGGGACTCGTGTAGCGAGTATAATGGAAGTCATTGGGGGAACTCGCACATTTTTCTGGAAGAGTTCCTCATTGACTTCCATTATACTCGGGTGCTCTAGTCACTCCCGCCCGAGTATCCAACTCCTCGTTACGAGTACCCAGTACCCGTGCATGGTAGTGCTCGCTCATACCCAGTACCCGTGCATGGCAGTGCTCGCTCATACCCAGTACCCGTGCATGGCAGTGCTCGCTCATACCCAGTACCCGTGCATGGCAGTGCTCGCTCATACCCAGTACCAGTGCATGGCAGTGCTCGCTCATACCCAGTACTAGTGTATGGCAGTGCTCGCTCATACCCAGTACCCGTGCATGGCAGTGCTCGCTCATACCCAGTACCAGTGCATGGCAGTGCTCGCTCATACCCAGTACCAGTGCATGGCAGTGCTCGCTCATACCCAGTACCAGTGCATGGCAGTGCTCGCTCATACCCAGTACTAGTGTATGGCAGTGCTCGCTCATAGCCAGTACCAGTGCATGGCAGTGCTCGCTCATACCCAGTACCAGAGCATGGCAGTGCTCGCTCATACCCAGTACTAGTGCATGGCAGTGCTCCCTCATACCCAGTACTAGTGTATGGCAGTGCTCACTCATACCCAGTACTAGTGTATGGCAGTGCTCGTTCATAGCCAGTACCAGTGCATGGCAGTGCTCGCTCATAGCCAGTACCAGTGCATGGCAGTGCTCGCTCATAGCCAGTACCAGTGCATGGCAGTGCTCGTTCATAGCCAGTACCAGTGCATGGCAGTGCTCGCTCATAGCCAGTACCAGTGCATGGCAGTGCTCGCTCATAGCCAGTACCAGTGCATGGCAGTGCTCGCTCATAGCCAGTACCAGTGCATGGCAGTGCTTGCTCATAGCCAGTACCAGTGCATGGCAGTGCTCGCTCATACCCAGTACCAGTGCATGGCAGTGCTCGCTCATACCCAGTACCAGTGCATGGAAGTGCTCGCTCATACCCAGTACCAGTCCTTGGCAGTGCTCGCTCATACCCAGTACCAGTGCATGGCAGTGCTCGCTCATACCCAGTACCAGTCCTTGGCAGTGCTCGCTCATAGCCAGTACCAGTGCATGGCAGTGCTCGCTCATAAGCAGTGCATGGCAGTGCTCGCTCATACCCAGTACCAGTGCATGGCAGTGCTCGCTCATACCCAGTACCAGTGCATGGCAGTGCTTGCACATACCCAGTACCAGTGCATGGCAGTGCTCGCTCATACCCAGTACCAGTGCATGGCAGTGCTCGCACATACACCAGTACCAGTGCATGGCAGTGCTCGCTCATACCCAGTACCAGTGCATGGTAGTGCTCGCTCATACCCAGTACTAGTGTATGGCAGTGCTCACTCATACGCCATACCAGTGCATGGCAGTGCTCGCTCATAGCCAGTACCAGTGCATGGCAGTGTTCGTTCACAGCCAGTACCAGTGCATGGCAGTGCTCGCTCATAGCCAGTACCAGTGCATGGCAGTGCTCGCTCATAGCCAGTACCAGTGCATGGCAGTGCTCGCTCATAACCAGTACCAGTGCATGGCAGTGCTCGCTCATAGCCAGTACCAGTGCATGGCAGTGCTCGCTCATACCCAGTACCAGTGCATGGCAGTGCTCGCTCATACCCAGTACCAGTCCTTGGCAGTGCTCGCTCATACCCAGTGCATGCTCATACCCAGTACCAGTGCATGGCAGTGCTCGCTCATACCCAGTACCAGTGCATGGCAGTGCTCGCTCACACCCAGTACCAGTGCATGGCAGTGCTCGCTCATACCCAGTACCAGTGCATGGTAGTGCTCGCTCATACCCAGTACCAGTGCATGGTAGTGCTCGCTCATACCCAGTACCAGTGCATGGCAGTGCTCGCTCATATCCAGTACTAGTGCATGGCAGTGCGCGCATATCAAGCACCAGTGCATGGCAGTGCGCTCATATCAAGCACCAGTGCATGGCAGTGCTCGCTCATATCCAGTACTAGTGCATGGCAGTGCGCGCATATCAAGCACCAGTGCATGGCAGTGCGCTCATATCAAGCACCAGTGCATGGCAGTGCTCGCTCACACCCAGTACCAGTGCATGGTAGTGCTCGCTCATACCCAGTACCAGTGCATGGTAGTGCTCGCTCATACCCAGTACCAGTGCATGGCAGTGCTCACTCATATCAAGCACCAGTGCATGGCAGTGCGCTCATATCAAGCACCAGTGCATGGCAGTGCGCTCATATCAAGCACCAGTGCATGGCAGTGCGCTCATATCAAGCACCAGTGCATGGCAGTGCTCGCTCATATCCAGTACTAGTGCATGGCAGTGCTCGCTCATACCCAGTACCAGTGCATGGCAGTGCTCACTCATACCCAGTACCAGTGCATGGCAGTGCTCGCTCATATCCAGTACTAGTGCATGGCAGTGCTCGCTCATACCCAGTACCAGTGCATGGCAGTGCTCGCTCATACCCAGTACCAGTGCATGGCAGTGCTCGCTCATACCCAGTACCAGTGCATGGCAGTGCTCGCTCATACCCAGTACCAGTGCATGGCAGTGCTCGCTCATATCCAGTACCAGTGCATGGCAGTGCTCGCTCATACCCAGTACAAGTGCATGGCAGTGCTCGCTCATATCCAGTACTAGTGCATGGCAGTGCTCGCTCATCTGTAGCCTATACTTAATGTACAGTCACTGTGGGAGAGGGGTGGAGAGGTGTTGATGCATTGCTATACCTCAAACTTACGCCCCCCCCTACATCATCAATAAACCTCTTCTGTCAGAATGGGACATTATTACTCTGAGCTTTTTGTTTCGTTTGGTTTCCATCACACCAGTCCAGAATGTGGTTTGCAGCGTAATATAGAGATATTCAAAGAAAATAAAAAAACAAGCGGGTATAAAGGGGGGACATTTTTTCCTGCATGAATAAGAATTATTGGGGTAAACAGAATGTATGTTCCCTCTCATTATCCTAATCTAGTAAGGAAAGTAGTGTATATTTAAATATGGAAAAAATAAATAAATATTAATTTGCTCTTAATATTGTGAAGCCCAATGACTATTGCTGCATATAGAAAAAGAAAGGTTCAAAGGGGAAATCCGGCTCCACGGGCGTCCATAGTGGGAAGTAAGCGGGGCCGATGCCGTCACGTTTATAGGTGTCTGTGCGCACTTTTAGCTGAGCGGCAGGAGTAGTGCGCCTGTGTTATCCACTCTCCAGCCCACAGATCCCTGCGGACGTAGCCCCATGGACCATGCCCAACCCCCGATACAAAAGTGAGTGGAAATGGATTTCCCCTCTAAGGCTTCATTAAGACAGGCACACAGCAATCATGTTTAAAGGGACAGTAAACAATTATTGATTGACATCAATAGAAGATAGTGATGAGCGGGCACTACCATGCTCGGGTGCTCAGTACTCGTAACTAGTGATGGCGGGCACTACCATGCTTGGGTGCTCAGTACTCGTAACTAGTGATGAGCGGGCACTACCATGCTCGGGTGCTCAGTACTCATAACTAGTGATGAGCGGGCACTACCATGCTCGGGTGCTCAGTACTCGTAACTAGTGATGAGCGGGCACTACCATGCTCGGGTGCTCAGTACTCGTAACTAGTGATGAGCGGGCACTACCATGCTCGGGTGCTCAGTACTCGTAACTAGTGATGAGCGGGCACTACCATGCTTGGGTGCTCAGTACTCGTAACTAGTGATGAGCGGGCACTACCATGCTCAGGTGCTCAGTACTCGTAACTAGTGATGAGAGGGCACTACCATGCTCGGGTGCTCAGTACTGGTAACTAGTGATGAGCGGGCACTACCATGCTCAGGTGCTCAGTACTCGTAACTAGGGATGAGCGGGCACTACCATGCTCAGGTGCTCAGTACTGGTAACTAGTGATGAGCGGGCACTACCATGCTCGGGTGCTCAGTACTGGTAACTAGTGATGAGCGGGCACTACCATGCTCGGGTGCGCAGTACTGGTAACTAGTGATGAGCGAGCACTACCATGCTCGGGTGCTCAGCACTGGTAACTAGTGATGAGCGGGCACTACCATGCTCGGGTGCTCAGTACTGGTAACTAGTGATGAGCGAGCACTACCATGCTCGAGTGCTCAGTACTCGTAACTAGTGATGAGCGGGCACTACCATGCTCGGGTGCTCAGTACTCGTAACTAGTGATGAGCGGGCACTACCATGCTCGGGTGCTCAGTACTCGTAACTAGTGATGAGCGGGCACTACCATGCTCGGGTGCTCAGTACTGGTAACTAGTGATGAGCGAGCACTACCATGCTCGGGTGCTCAGTACTGGTAACTAGTGATGAGCGGGCACTACCATGCTCGAGTGCTCAGTACTCGTAACTAGTGATGAGCGGGCACTACCATGCTCGGGTGCTCAGTACTCGTAACTAGTGATGAGCGGGCACTACCATGCTCGGGTGCTCGGTACTCGTAACTAGTGATGAGCAGACACTACCATGCTCAGGTGCTCAGTACTCGTAACTAGTGATGAGCGGGCACTACCATGCTCAGGTGCTCAGTACTGGTAACTAGTGATGAGTGGGCACTACCATGCTCAGGTGCTCAGTACTCGTAACTAGTGATGAGCGGGCACTACCATGCTCAGGTGCTCAGTACTCGTAACTAGTGATGAGCGGGCACTACCATGCTCGGGTGCTCAGTACTCGTATCTAGTGATGAGCGGGCACTACCATGCTCGGGTGCTCGGTACTCGTAACTAGTGATGAGCGGACACTACCATGCTCGGGTGCTCAGTACTCGTAACTAGTGATGAGCGGACACTACCATGCTCGGGTGCTCAGTACTCGTAACTAGTGATGAGCGGGCACTACCATGCTCAGGTGCTCAGTACTCGTAACTAGTGATGAGCGGGCACTACCATGCTCAGGTGCTCAGTACTGGTAACTAGTGATGAGCGGGCACTACCATGCTCAGGTGCTCAGTACTCGTAACTAGTGATGAGCGGGCACTACCATGCTCAGGTGCTCAGTACTCGTAACTAGTGATGAGCGGACACTACCATGCTCGGGTGCTCAGTACTCGTAACTAGTGATGAGCGGGCACTACCATGCTCGGGTGCTCAGTACTGGTAACTAGTGATGAGCGGGCACTACCATGCTCGGGTGCTCAGTACTGGTAACTAGTGATGAGCGGGCACTACCATGCTCGGGTGCTCAGTACTCGTATCTAGTGATGAGCGGACACTACCATGCTCGGGTGCTCAGTACTCGTAACTAGTGATGAGCGGGCACTACCATGCTCAGGTGCTCAGTACTGGTAACTAGTGATGAGCGGGCACTACCATGCTCAGGTGCTCAGTACTCGTATCTAGTGATGAGCGGACACTACCATGCTCGGGTGCTCAGTACTCGTAACTAGTGATGAGCGGGCACTACCATGCTCAGGTGCTCAGTACTGGTAACTAGTGATGAGCGGGCACTACCATGCTCGGGTGCTCAGTACTGGTAACTAGTGATGAGCGGGCACTACCATGCTCGGGTGCTCGGTACTCGTAACTAGTGATGAGAGGGCACTACCATGCTCAGGTGCTCAGTACTGGTAACTAGTGATGAGCGGGCACTACCATGCTCGGGTGCTCAGTACTGGTAACTAGTGATGAGCGGGCACTACCATGCTCGGGTGCTCGGTACTCGTAACTAGTGATGAGAGGGCACTACCATGCTCAGGTGCTCAGTACTGGTAACTAGTGATGAGCGGGCACTACCATGCTCGGGTGCTCAGTACTGGTAACTAGTGATGAGCGGGCACTACCATGCTCGGGTGCTCAGTACTGGTAACTAGTGATGAGCGGGCACTACCATGCTCGGGTGCTCAGTACTGGTAACTAGTGATGAGCGGGCACTACCATGCTCGGGTGCTCAGTACTCGTATCTAGTGATGAGCGGGCACTACCATGCTCGGGTGCTCGGTACTCGTAACTAGTGATGAGCGGACACTACCATGCTCGGGTGCTCAGTACTCGTAACTAGTGATGAGCGGACACTACCATGCTCGGGTGCTCAGTACTGGTAACTAGTGATGAGCGGGCACCACCATGCTCGGGTGCTCGGTACTCGTAACTAGTGATGAGAGAGCACTACCATGCTCAGGTGCTCAGTACTGGTAACTAGTGATGAGCGGGCACTACCATGCTCAGGTGCTCAGTACTGGTAACTAGTGATGAGCGGGCACTACCATGCTCGGGTGCTCAGTACTGGTAACTAGTGATGAGCGGGCATTACCATGCTCGGGTGCTCAGTACTCGTAACTAGTGATGAGAGGGCACTACCATGCTCGGGTGCTCAGTACTGGTAACTAGTGATGAGCGGGCACTACCATGCTCGGGTGCTCAGTACTGGTAACTAGTGATGAGCGGGCACTACCATGCTCGGGTGCTCAGTACTGGTAACTAGTGATGAGCGGGCACTACCATGCTCGGGTGCTCAGTACTGGTAACTAGTGATGAGCGGGCACTACCATGCTCGGGTGCTCAGTACTCGTATCTAGTGATGAGCGGGCACTACCATGCTCGGGTGCTCGGTACTCGTAACTAGTGATGAGCGGACACTACCATGCTCGGGTGCTCAGTACTCGTAACTAGTGATGAGCGGACACTACCATGCTCGGGTGCTCAGTACTGGTAACTAGTGATGAGCGGGCACCACCATGCTCGGGTGCTCGGTACTCGTAACTAGTGATGAGAGAGCACTACCATGCTCAGGTGCTCAGTACTGGTAACTAGTGATGAGCGGGCACTACCATGCTCAGGTGCTCAGTACTGGTAACTAGTGATGAGCGGGCACTACCATGCTCGGGTGCTCAGTACTGGTAACTAGTGATGAGCGGGCACTACCATGCTCGGGTGCTCAGTACTCGTAACTAGTGATGAGAGGGCACTACCATGCTCGGGTGCTCAGTACTGGTAACTAGTGATGAGCGGGCACTACCATGCTCGGGTGCTCAGTACTGGTAACTAGTGATGAGCGGGCACTACCATGCTCGGGTGCTCGGTACTCGTAACTAGTGATGAGCGGGCACTACCATGCTCGGGTGCTCGGTACTGGTAACTAGTGATGAGAGGGCACTACCATGCTCAGGTGCTCAGTACTGGTAACTAGTGATGAGCGGGCACTACCATGCTCAGGTGCTCAGTACTGGTAACTAGTGATGAGCGGGCACTACCATGCTCGGGTGCTCAGTACTGGTAACTGGTGATGAGCGGGCACTACCATGCTCGGGTGCTCAGTACTCGTAACTAGTGATGAGAGGGCACTACCATGCTCGGGTGCTCAGTACTGGTAACTAGTGATGAGCGGGCACTACCATGCTCGGGTGCTCAGTACTGGTAACTAGTGATGAGCGGGCACTACCATGCTCGGGTGCTCGGTACTTGTAACTAGTGATGAGAGGGCACTACCATGGCTCAGGTGCTCAGTACTGGTAACTAGTGATGAGCGGGCACTACCATGCTCGGGTGCTCAGTACTGGTAACTAGTGATGAGCGGGCACTACCATGCTCGGGTGCTCAGTACTGGTAACTAGTGATGAGCGGGCACTACCATGCTCTGAAAGAGCAGTTGGATGCTCCTCTACCGTGTATAAAGGAAGTCAATAGGGAACTGGAGCAAGATCTTCCCAAAAAATGTGTGCGTTCCCCATTGACTTCCATTATATCTGGGTACTAGTCACGAGCACCTGAGCATTGTAGTGCCCGCTCATCACTAGAGATAAACCATCTACGCTTGTTTCCAGTTTGCGGATGTATCTGAAACAATCCAATGGGGTTCTTTTTTTCCCCAATCACCTCCATTTTTTACTGAATGAGTAGGACTTAGCCAAGCGGGTGGGACTTTTAACAGTCTTTGTTGCCTATTGCAGAAGGTGTAATGGGTGGAGGGGCTATTGTTGCAACCAATAGACTTGCACTTAGGATTTGGGTAAGGCCGCTTTCACATTGTATCCTGACCTACGATCAGTGGTCCCCGTCGGAGCTTCCGTCCGAACTCCCCTCAAAACGGGTTCTGGACACATGCGCTGGCGGGGCCATGGACTATAATGGTGCAGATGCAGTGATCGTGTGCTGGGTCATGCACCATTTTCGGGCGTATATGCTTTCTGCAGGCGGACACCCAGACATAGTAGACTGCATCTGGGTGTCCACCTCCAGAAATCATATACGCCCGAAAATGGTGCAAGATAGAGCACAATGTGACTCTGTCTACACCATTATAGTCAATGGCCCCGTCAGCGCATGCGTTAGAGACCTGTTTTGTGGAGAGTTCGGCTGGACCAAAGAACATAGGTCAGAGGACAATGTGAAAGCGGCTTAAAAAGTAGAGGCAAAATGATGCCCTTTTTTATGTCTTCATTTTCTGCTAAAAAAGGGTGTTCCCAACTTAGCAAATTATCACCTAACTGATCCAGGACCCCCAACAATGGCTCCGGAGCTGCTTATTTTACCAGAGCAATGATGCTTCAAGCCCACCCATTGTCTACGGCACCGGCGGACACCATACTGAACTTGCCAAGTTGGGATGACCCCTTTTATTAATTATTCCTTAGGGGGTCTCTAGCGTATAAATGTCGTAGCGTAAATAGGGCGGTGCATAAAAAAACATGAGGGCAAGGTGAAAATTAATGGTGACCTGGACTAAAAAAAAAAAAAAAAAAAAAAGTGAAAATATTTGGCCAAAAATAGTTTTTCATTTAATATTTAATGGGAAAAACTGAGTCTCTGCATATATATATAAAGCCTGTAGGAGAGGGGTCATATTGCTAGAATATGGCGTCCGTTCCGTAATGCCGCCTTGTAGTGAGATTCCGACACGATCCTCCTTACTATCGCTCCGCTCGGTTTGGACTACTTAATTCAGCAGGATAAATACATTTGGGTAATTATTATTATTTTTTTTTTTTTAACTTTTTCTTTTTTTTTTTCTTAAACTTTTTTTGTTTTAAATTTTATGTAAGAAAAATATTATCTGAGAATAAAAAGAACAAAAATACAAAATATCTTCTCACAAACCGATAAATCCTGATAGAAAATATGCACAAGGTATCTCACCAGCTACAAAAATGTCTCTTTATATGCGATGATAGCAGGAAAGTATCTACCCAAAAAACGTTTTTCAATAATTCATGAATACAAAAAAAATTGTTCTAAAAGTCTTTAAAGTTTTTTGTTTTTTTTGTCCATAGATATAAAACGATTCTACAATTCTTCTTCGACTTTCAAGATCATACCAGAGTAGACGTCCACTCCCGATGGGCCTGACTCGCCGCCGGCTCCTCGGGGGTTGGGTCGAGCCGGAGGACCTTGCTTACGTTCCTGCACAAAATGAACAGTCTCTCTGTGTAAATGGTTACCGTCCACCATTTTTTCCAAGGTCCGGTTTAAGATCTCCACGTTGTCGGCCAAGCGTCGGCTTTGCTCCACCAGGTTCTCCAGTATGAGGTTTTGCTGGACCATGAGGGACGTCTGTTGCTGATACCAGGACGATAAGAGCGTGTTCTGTTGTATCTGACTTTCCATCAACTGTTTTTCGAAGTCGGAGATTTCGTGATTCCTCCGCGGGTGCGGGGGTTCTGCGGAAAGTCTCCTGACGTAGGCCGATTTCATCTGGATCTGAGGCGAGGACGGAGGAGACGGAGAAGAGGCGGAGGTCTGAATGATCACCGGATGATCAGACATATCGGCGTCGTTTGAAACGGCCATTTCTATTGTTTTTAGAGGTACCCATGTACAACCAGGGCCATTTTCCTCTTCATCTGTGGGAATTAAAAATATAAATAAAATTACTAACTGTAAAAAAAAAATAAACACAAAAAGAATCAAAACCTGTCTCCAAAAATATGACCAAAGCAAAATCACTTTCCGAAAGTAATTTACCAATTATGAAATGCTTTATGGAGCCCAACTATTCCGCCCGTTGACCCCAACTAACGTTTTACATTAAAATAAGCTAAACCCAGGCCAAACAACAACTGCACCAATGTAAGAAACCAAGAAGATCAAAAACCACTCAAAAGGTCTAACATTTTGCTGGAGCTTTAATGGCTCCAGACGATTTTACCTGACTGGAGCTCCAGAGCTATATGTTGGGCGTCAACTTCCACGTCAAGATCGTCATGATCGTCATCATCGTCGTCCAGTCCGTATCCGGGATAAATGTCGCTATTTGTATCGTTATGGAGAAGGGAAGGGCTACAGTTCCTGGGCATACCACCTGTAGTTACGACCGACCGTTTGATGATGGCCAGTTTCTCCTTAGTCCGTCTTTTCATGTCGTCCCACCGCCTTCTCAAGTCTCTGGTGGTTCTTGGAGATCGGGCAACCGCGTTGATTTTCTTGGCGATTTCTAACCAGATCCTTTCTCGGGCTGGTTGGCTCAGGTTTACCCTTTCGCTTCCGTAGAGTTTCGAGTGATTTTTGGTTACTTCGGCTACCAAGATTTCAAGTTCCAGTGGAGAAAATTTCTCCTTCCTCTTCCGGGGAGCACAGGCCATTCTAAAGTTCCGCCTCTTGTAAAAAAATGAAAAAATAAGGGCCGTTTGTAAACTTCATTCCAAAAAAAAAACCTATCATCATTCTTCTAAAAAGCTCATCACTTGCGGTAGAGGCAAAACTTTTTGAGAGCCAATGTTTATTACGAATGTACAAACTAAGAATCAGAGCAAAAATTCCTTTAGTCTGGCATCCACGGTAAAAACTGATGATGGACAGATCGTTCCAAGAACATGGAAGGATCAAATCTAGGAAAAAGATAGATCAAGTCCATCACCCAACGGATCCAATTCTTACTAGTCGTGAAGAACCATATCTAAGAAAAGGATCGACCATGTCTATCACCCAACGGATCCAATTCTTACTAGTCGTGAAGGACCAATCTAGGAAAAAAATCAAGTCCATCACCCAACGGATCCAATTCTTTCTAGTCGTGAAGGACCAATCTAGGAAAAAAAATCAAGTCCATCACCCAACGGATCCAATTCTTTCTAGTCTGAAAGGACCAATCTAGGAAAAAAATCAAGTCCATCACCCAACGGATCCAATTCTTACTAGTCGTGAAGGACCAATCTAGGAAAAAAATCAAGTCCATCACCCAACGGATCCAATTCTTTCTAGTCTGTTGCCTTCAATTCCACTCCAATGTCCATGGAAGCGCCAGAATTTTCGATGCCAGACTAATAGAATTTTACAGCTGACTTGATCGCCATATTTTAAGCATAGCCCTCAAAAACATCTGCCCCCTTTATTACATCATAAAGATAAAGTATAAAATACCCCTCAAAAAATATAAATCCATTCTTGTCCCAACTATAACCCACTTGTCTTAAGAGTTTCCTTAGTTTATGGAGTAACCCGTAAAAAAAATAAAAAAAGACACGAAATACTCACCATCCTAAGGGCGGAGATATTGTTCTACTCTATTTTACGGGCGGCTAATAACCGTTTACGGTGTCTTTTTATTGGGCCGACTTTATGGGTTATATAAACATATTTAACCACAAAAATGATGAAGGAAGGCTGCACTGCGGCACTAAAATCCATCTTGGCCGGAGCAATTAAAATGCATTAAGGAGGCTGTTAATTTCTATGAATATC
>NC_134358.1:21547147-21619647 GCF_048569485.1 Anomaloglossus baeobatrachus | reverse complement strand
AGCAGTAAAGGTTCCAGGAATCGCTGAATATGGAAATATCAGGAAAGTAATATATTTTTAGATAAAATAAACTAAAGTGACAAGGACTTCAAACAAGTGACCTTTGCAGGCGGTCTCGCTGCGCGGAGCAGATGGTGGCGTCTCCCGAGGAGACCTCATGTATAATTCACAAAGTGAAGACTTCCAGGTAGCGCTTTCATCTCCCCGGCTCTGCCACTTAACACCGACATATGATAATTGCACGGATGAGGGTTTTTTTTTTTTTTTTTTTTTCATTTGTTAATGAATTTTAATTACTTTCTATTCAGACGATCTGATTGTTTTATCAGCGCCCGGGACATCTGCAGCCGCTTATTAAACCTTATCAAGCTGGACGGAAACACACAGTCATAGGCCGGAAAAAGGGGGCATGGGTCCATAATGGAGTCGCATAGACTAAAAAAGGACCAGTCACCAGTTCTTGCCCCTATTTTATTTCAGCTACTCCGAGTCCTGAGTATTCCATTTTTTTTTTAATTCCAAAGATTAAGACTAATTTTTGAGGAATTTACCAGTGAAGCGTGGCTCACAGGATCCTGAGGGGCGTGTCCTTCGGCTCCTCCGCACTATTAGCCTTTAAGCCACACCCTTTTGTAAAGACCATAAAAATTAGCCTAAAAACTGATGGCAAATTTATTTATAAAAAAAAAAGAAAAAAAAAAAAAGGATTATTCAAGGGAATAACCAAACAGAGCAAAAGCTGCAGACTATTGAACTGGTGGCAGTTTTCCTTAAAGGGAACCTGTCATTTTCTGATATTAAACTGCCCCCAATGTGTTTTTAAGTATGCAACGTGGACTAAAAAAAAAAAACAAACAAACAACACAACATATTTATATTAAAAACAGATTTTATATACTTTGGTAAATGCAGTAAATATCTTAGGCTTCAGTCAAAGGGGCGGAGCTTTTGCTGGGATCAGTCACTGTCACTCAAGGTCAGCCATGACTCATTTTTTAACTTAGCAATTGATTACACTACAGGTCCTTCAACATCCCTTCTCTGCTGAGAAGTGGTGGGGAAGGACCTGAGCTGATGTAATGATCATGTGACCATAATGGGCGGAGCACAGCAGAGAACTGATCTTGAAGGTCCTGTGGTAATCAGCAAAAGAGAAGTGGTTGTGAAGGACCTGTGCTGATGTCATGATTATATGACTGTAATAGGTGGAGCTCAGCAGAGAAGGGATGTTGAAGGACCAGAGCCTGTGCTGATGTCACGATCATGTGACCTTAATGAGCGGAGCTCAGCAGAGAACTGATGTTGAAGGACCTGTGGTAATCAGCAAAAGAGAAGTGGCTGTGAAGGATGTGTGCTGATGTCATGATCATGTGACGTTAAAGAACGGAGCTCAGCAGAGAAGTGATAGTGAAGGACCTGTGGTAATCAGCAAAAATATAAGTGGTTGTGAAGGACCTGTGCTGATGTCACGATTGTGTGACCGTAATTAGTCAGAGTTCAGCAGAAAAGTGATGTTGAAGGACCTGTGGTAATCAGCAGAAGAGAAGTGGTGAAGGACCTGTGCTGATGTCATGATCATATGGGCGGAGGTCAGCTGAGAAGTGATGGTGAAGGACCTGTGCTGATGTCATGATCATATGGGCGGAGCTCAGCTGAGAAGTGATGGTGAAGGACCTGTGCTGATGTCATGATCATATGGGCGGAGCTCAGCAGAGAAGTGATGGTGAAGGACCTGTGCTGATGTCATGATCATATGGGCGGAGCTCAGCTGAGAAGTGATGGTGAAGGACCTGTGCTGATGTCATGATCATATGGGTGGAGCTCAGCAGAGAAGTGATGAAGGACCTGTGCTGATGTCATGATCATATGGGCGGAGCTCAGCTGAGAAGTGATGGTGAAGGACCTGTGCTGATGTCATGATCATATAGGCGGAGCTCAGCAGAGAAGTGATGTAGAAGGCCCTGTGCTGATGTCATGATCATATGGGCAGAGCTCAGCAGAGAAGTGATGTAGAAGGCCCTGTGCTGATGTCATGATCATATGGCGGAGCTCAGCAGAGAAGTGAGTAGAAGGACCTGTGCTGAGGTCATGATCATATGGGCGGAGCTCAGCAGAGAAGTGATGTAGAAGGCCCTGTGCTGATGTCATGATCATATGGGCGGAGCTCAGCAGAGAAGTGATGTAGAAGGCCCTGTGCTGAGGTCATGATCATATAGGCGGAGCTCAGCAGAGAAGTGATGTAGAAGGCCCTGTGCTGAGGTCATGATCATATGGGCGGAGCTCAGCAGAGAAGTGATGTAGAAGGCCCTGTGCTGAGGTCATGATCATATAGGTGGAGCTCAGCAGAGAAGTGATGTAGAAGGCCCTGTGCTGAGGTCATGATCATATAGGCGGAGCTCAGCAGAGAAGTGATGTAGAAGGACCTGTGCTGAGGTCATGATCATATAGGCAGAGCTCAGCAGAGAAGTGATGGTGAAGGACCTGTGCTGATGTCATGATCATATGGGCGGAGCTCAGCAGAGAAGTGATGGTGAAGGCCCTGTGCTGAGGTCATGATCATATAGGCGGAGCTCAGCAGAGAAGTGATGTAGAAGGACCTGTGCTGATGTCATGATCATATGGGCGGAGCTCAGCAGAGAAGTGATGGTGAAGGCCCTGTGCTGATGTCATGATCATATGGGCGGAGCTCAGCAGAGAAGTGATGTAGAAGGCCCTGTGCTGAGGTCATGATCATATGGGCGGAGCTCAGCAGAGAAGTGATGTAGAAGGACCTGTGCTGAGGTCATGATCATATGGGCGGAGCTCAGCAGAGAAGTGATGGTGAAGGACCTGTGCTGATGTCATGATCATATGGGCGGAGCTCAGCAGAGAATTGATGTAGAAGGCCCTGTGCTGAGGTCATGATCATATAGGCGGAGCTCAGCAGAGAAGTGATGTAGAAGGCCCTGTGCTGATGTCATGATCATATGGGCGGAGCTCAGCAGAGAAGTGATGGTGAAGGACCTGTGCTGATGTCATGATCATATGGGCGGAGCTCAGCAGAGAAGTGATGTAGAAGGCCCTGTGCTGAGGTCATGATCATATAGGCGGAGCTCAGCAGAGAAGTGATGTAGAAGGCCCTGTGCTGATGTCATGATCATATGGGCGGAGCTCAGCAGAGAAGTGATGTAGAAGGCCCTGTGCTGATGTCATGATCATATGGGCGGAGCTCAGCAGAGAAATGATGTAGAAGGCCCTGTGCTGATGTCATGATCATATGGGCGGAGCTCAGCAGAGAAGTGATGTAGAAGGCCCTGTGCTGATGTCATGATCATATGGGCGGAGCTCAGCAGAGAAATGATGTAGAAGGCCCTGTGCTGATGTCATGATCATATGGGCGGAGCTCAGCAGAGAAGTGATGTAGAAGGCCCTGTGCTGATGTCATGATCATATGGGCAGAGCTCAGCAGAGAAGTGATGTAGAAGGCCCTGTGGTGCAATAAATTACAATACTGGGGGCGACTAAGTTCAAAAAAGAATCAAGCCTGAATTTGAGTGACAGTGACTGATCCCGGCAAGAGCTCCACTCCTAGGACTGAAGCCTAAGATATGTAATGCCTTCACCAAATTGACGTTTTTATCCCAAATATCTGAAAATTTAGAAGAGAAATATCTCCTCCCTAAACCAAGGATCTCCTTAGGTCACGATTTCACACCGAAACTGCAGAAATCCGACACAATTTTTGAAACTGCAACAAATAAATAAAAATGTAGCACTGGATGGATGGAGCGCGGGCCGCGCCTCTTCGTTATTTCTGTTACAATCGCACAGAAGTTCCCTCAAACTTTACTCAAACCTTTCTCAACTGAATGAAAGTTCTACAGAAGTTCTGGAGGAAGCAGAACCAGATTATGGAGATAAACAAAAAATAATAAAAAAAGAAAAATAATAAAAAGGCCACAAAATTTTGCTCTCATCGAATGAAAAGAAGAAAAAAAAATCTCAGCTGTTTCCAACAAAAAAAAAATCTTTCACCTCCTGAAAAATCAGGTTCTGTGATCAGGAGAAATGTGCGGTGAAAGAAGTGAGCGCGGCTGCAACCACCGCGGGGAAGGGCGACCGCGAGCTCCGAAATACAAGACTGTACCTTCATCAGGATCAACACAACACAGTGGTTAACCGGGTCCCTCCATAGTACAGCACTATCTACACCATGACTGACCCTCTGTATACAGCTCTCCCTCCATAGTACAGCACTATCTACACCATCACTGACCCTCTGTATACAGCTCTCCCTCCATAGTACAGCACTATCTACACCATCACTGACCCTCTGTATACAGCTCTCCCTCCATAGTACAGCACTATCTACACCATCACTGACCCTCTGTATACAGCTCTCCCTCCATAGTACAGCACTATCTACACCATCACTGACCCTCTGTATACAGCTCTCCCTCCATAGTACAGCACTATCTACACCATCACTGACCCTCTGTATACAGCTCTCCCTCCATAGTACAGCACTATCTACACCATCACTGACCCTCTGTATACACCTCTCCCTCCATAGTACAGCACTATCTACACCATCACTGACCCTCTGTATACAGCTCTCCCTCCATAGTACAGCACTATCTACACCATCACTGACCCTCTGTATACAGCTCTCCCTCCATAGTACAGCACTATCTACACCATCACTGACCCTCTGTATACAGCTCTCCCTCCATAGTACAGCACTATCTACACCATCACTGACCCTCTGTATACAGCTCTCCCTCCATAGTACAGCACTATCTACACCATCACTGACCCTCTGTATACAGCTCTCCCTCCATAGTACAGCACTATCTACACCATCACTGACCCTCTGTATACAGCTCTCCCTCCATAGTACAGCACTATCTACACCATCACTGACCCTCTGTATACACCTCTCCCTCCATAGTACAGCACTATCTACACCATCACTGACCCTCTGTATACAGCTCTCCCTCCATAGTACAGCACTATCTACACCATCACTGACCCTCTGTATACAGCTCTCCCTCCATAGTACAGCACTATCTACACCATCACTGACCCTCTGTATACAGCTCTCCCTCCATAGTACAGCACTATCTACACCATCACTGACCCTCTGTATACAGCTCTCCCTCCATAGTACAGCACTATCTACACCATCACTGACCCTCTGTATACAGCTCCTCCTCCTTAGTACAGCACTATCTACACCATCACTGACCCTCTGTATACAGCTCTCCCTCCATAGTACAGCACTATCTACACCATGACTGACCCTCTGTATACAGCTCCTCCTCCATAGTACAGCACTATCTACACCATCACTGACCCTCTGTATACAGCTCTCCCTCCATAGTACAGCACTATCTACACCATCACTGACCCTCTGTATACAGCTGTCCCTCCATAGTACAGCACTATCTACACCATCACTGACCCTCTGTATACAGCTCCTCCTCCATAGTACAGCACTATCTACACCATCACTGACCCTCTGTATACAGCTCTCCCTCCATAGTACAGCACTATCTACACCATGACTGACTCTCTGTATACACCTCTCCCTCCATAGTACAGCACTATCTACACCATCACTGACCCTCTGTATACAGCTCTCCCTCCATAGTACAGCACTAACTACACCATCACTGACCCTCTGTATACACCTCTCCCTCCATAGTACAGCACTATCTACACCATCACTGACCCTCTGTATACAGCTCTCCCTCCATAGTACAGCACTATCTACACCATCACTGACCCTCTGTATACAGCTCTCCCTCCATAGTACAGCACTATCTACACCATGACTGACCCTCTGTATACACCTCTCCCTCCATAGTACAGCACTATCTACACCATCACTGACCCTCTGTATACAGCTCTCCCTCCATAGTACAGCACTATCTACACCATCACTGACCCTCTGTATACAGCTCTCCCTCCATAGTACAGCACTATCTACACCATCAACTGACCCTCTGTATACAGCTCTCCCTCCATAGTACAGCACTATCTACACCATCACTGACCCTCTGTATACAGCTCTCCCTCCATAGTACAGCACTATCTACACCATCACTGACCCTCTGTATACAGCTCTCCCTCCATAATACAGCACTATCTACACCATCACTGACCCTCTGTATACAGCTCCTCCTCCATAGTACAGCACTATCTACACCATCACTGACCCTCTGTATACAGCTCTCCCTCCATAGTACAGCACTATCTACACCATCACTGACCCTCTGTATACAGCTCTCCCTCCATAGTACAGCACTATCTACACCATCAACTGACCCTCTGTATACAGCTCTCCCTCCATAGTACAGCACTATCTACACCATGACTGACCCTCTGTATACACCTCTCCCTCCATAGTACAGCACTATCTACACCATCACTGACCCTCTGTATACAGCTCTCCCTCCATAGTACAGCACTATCTACACCATCACTGACCCTCTGTATACAGCTCTCCCTCCATAGTACAGCACTATCTACACCATCAACTGACCCTCTGTATACAGCTCTCCCTCCATAGTACAGCACTATCTACACCATCACTGACCCTCTGTATACAGCTCTCCCTCCATAGTACAGCACTATCTACACCATCACTCACCCTCTGCATACCGCAGACTACCGCATAGTCACAGTATTGGAGAGCATGTCGCTCCCACAGATGGGCATTTATCTGGCTTTCCGAAAGCGAGAGGCACGTCACGCATATTTTCCCTAAATTGTGGGACATGTGTATCAGTCCATAATTAATAATTCACTGAGGGAAGCCAATAGACACCTCGTGTTTCCTATCCACGGATAGATCAAATCATAACTAGAAATATGATGGTCATATCTTCCGAGGCGGAGATATGGGGAAAACTGGCAAATCATAACTTTCTGGAAATTGAAGGCACATCCCATGACCAGTCCTGTCTTAGGTCCCAAGGAGGGCAGTACATGGGAGATACGTAGGTTCATAAAAATGGGAGCGCGCATTTTGTGAGTACCTTTTCTCTGGGAGGTCGCGTTGTGCCACGCGTGGGAAAGTTCCAGGTGGCTCCACAGCGCCTCCCCTGTGCCAAGCCAGCACCAGGCCTAATCATAAGGAACAAGGTAACGGATCCATCTTTGACTCCATCCCTGGCTCAGCTAGTACCATTGGTCCAGGACGTCCGATGAAATCCCGAATTACCCAATATTCTGGATTATCGGTCGCTCGAGTGAAAGGGAACAGCCCTTTACAAAAAGACGCCGGATTATCAAACGCTCATTCATCTTTATGCGCAAAACTGGTGGCCATTAGTGGCTGATCTACAATTACGGACCCATAACCCCCCATATAGGACCCTGCAATGGGATTTTGGACAGTTTTGTTCATCCCTTGGCTCTCTGTGGACCTGGATACTGAACGCTCCCCATCCTTCTACCCCTAGCCCACCCGTCCCTATACCTGTATTGTGGGACACATGAGATGCTCTGCAGCCGCCACTTTAAGGGGACAATTTCACATATTTCATGTCACAAAAATGATTTTTTTTCTTTGCTGTTATCAGCAGCGGCAGCCCGGAGTAACGCTAAGACGCCTGCATTGTGCCGCGTGCCTGCATTGTGCCGCGTGCCTGCCGCCGCTGATAGCGCAGCCCCCGCCGCTCTAATCTTACTTACTTGGTGCTGACTTGCTTTGGCCAACTGGCGGTTGGCAGATTCTACATGAGATGAGGCGGTCTCGATATTGGCTTCAATGCTATCTGTGGATTCAGGACAGAGCGTTAGACGTGCGCTTATCTCCTGCATTACACGACACGCGGCCTCCAGCTAATGCCGCTAATGCAGCCCCAAAATCTCACCCCCGCCGGCCATCGTTACCATATCAATTAGTGTGAAGAAATGGAGGGACGGCAGACCCCACAACTGTCTAGAGGGATCCGACCTGCAACGGGGATTCCCTCAGCAACACGGGGGAGCAGCATTTCACGGGTTAAATCTACACACAGGGAAATTAGCAGCGGAAAGCACTTTGCTGTTCTTATCCTGAACAGACCTCGCGTAATAATGTGTATACTCCAGTCACATCCAAAGCTGCAAAACATGAAATGCACGCCCGCCAGCACTCACACGCAGGGGCACAGCACACCCTCCAGCACTCACACGCAGGGGCACAGCACACCCTCCAGCATTTACACAGGGGCACAGCCCGCCCGCCAGCACTCACAACAGCACTCACACCCAGGGGCACAGCACGCCCTCCAGCATTTACACAGGGGCACAGCCCGCCCGCCAGCACTCACAACAGCACTCACACGCAGGGGCACAGCACTCCCTCCAGCATTCACACGCAGGGGCACAGCACACCCTCAAGCACTCACACGCAGGGACACAGCACGCCCTCAAGCACTCACACGCAGGGACACAGCACGCCCGCCAGCATTCACACGCGCAGGGGCACAGCGCGCCCGCCAGCATTCACACGCGCAGGGGCACAGCACGCCCGCGAGCATTCACACACGCAGGGGCACAGCGCGCCCGCCAGCACTCTCACACATTTTGCATAATATATTTTATTATTCTTTACTTTAAAAACTAAGGTGTTACATTTACAGTCCAAAAGTTTTGATGCAGCTTTGGATGTAATTGTAGTAGAACGACGGTTTGCAATTAAAAATTAGTGCAAGAAAAGAAAAGCAAAACATGAGCGAAGTTTATCAGCCGGAAACAGCCTGCAAAGTGATCGGAAATCAAATATATATACACAGTATATCGCATAGAAAACATCTCAAAATAAACAAATCCCCCAATCCCCAATAAATGCTGCGGTGTGAATACATACCTATGTCCTGACCCTGGTCGTACACAATGGATGCCAGATCTTTCATTATCTGATTGACATCTAGCATATCACTCTGCAAAGAAAGGAGAAGCACAGGGTTACCCAGCGAGGTTATATCCATCCTTGTGTATATACGGGGTACAGTGTGGGCGCAGTTTTACATCTGGGGGGCATTTCCTTCCTCAGCATGGGGGGCATTTCCTTCCTCAGCATGGGGGGCATTTCCTTTCTCAGCATGGGGGGCATTTCCTTTCTCAGCATGGGGGGCATTTCCTTTCTCAGCATGGGGGGCATTTCCTTTCTCAGCATGGGGGGCATTTCCTTCCTCAGCATGGGGGGCATTTCCTTTCTCAGCATGGGGGGCATTTCCTTTCTCAGCATGGGGGGGCATTTCCTTTCTCAGCATGGGGGGCATTTCCTTTCTCAGCATGGGGGGCATTTCCTTTCAGCATGGGGGGCATTTCCTTCCTCAGCATGGGGGGCATTTCCTTCCTCAGCATGGGGGGCATTTCCTTTCTCAGCATGGGGGGCATTTCCTTTCTCAGCATGGGGGGCATTTCCTTCCTCAGCATGGGGGGGCATTTCCTTCCTCAGCATGAGGGGCATTTCCTTCCTCAGCATGAGGGGAATTTCCTTCCTCAGCATGGGGGGGCATTTCCTTTCTCAGCATGGGGGGCATTTCCTTTCTCAGCATGAGGGGAATTTCCTTCCTCAGCATGGGGGGGCATTTCCTTCCTCAGCAGGGGGGGGGGCATTTCCTTCCTCAGCAGGGGGGGGGGCATTTCCTTCCTCAGCATGGGGGGCATTTCCTTGCTCAGCATGGGGGGGCATTTCCTTCCTCAGCATGGGGGGGGGGCATTTCCTTCCTCAGCAGGGGGGGGCATTTCCTTCCTCAGCAGGGGGGGGGCATTTCCTTCCTCAGCAGGGGGGGGCATTCCCTTCCTCAGCAGGGGGGGGCATTTCCTTCCTCAGCATAGGGGGGGCATTTCCTTCCTCAGCATGGGGGGCATTTCCTTCCTCAGCAGGGGGGGGGCATTTCCTTCCTCAGCATGGGGGGGGCATTTCCTTCCTCAGCATGGGGGGCATTTCCTTGCTCAGCATGGGGGGGCATTTCCTTCCTCAGCATGGGGGGGGGCATTTCCTTCCTCAGCAGGGGGGGGCATTTCCTTCCTCAGCAGGGGGGGGCATTTCCTTCCTCAGCAGGGGGGGGCATTTCCTTCCTCAGCAGGGGGGGGCATTCCCTTCCTCAGCAGGGGGGGGCATTTCCTTCCTCAGCATAGGGGGGGCATTTCCTTCCTCAGCATGGGGGGCATTTCCTTCCTCAGCATGGGGGGCATTTCCTTCCTCAGCACAATCCTGGTCATCTTCTGTAATGTCTGAGGTCCCTGCTCCTGCTGGGAGTTGTAGTTCCCTTTATCTGCCTGTGGGAGGGTCAGCGGCTCGTCGAGGGGACGTCATGTATATGAAGGGTGCGGGGGGAGCACAGCTTTATATGAATGGACAAATCTCATCCAGCGCCCCCCACTGATCTCTGACAACATGTGTTATATGACAATAACCTATTATTTACATCAGGTGTTTGTGTTACATGTATTATTCTAAATATTTCTGCCCATTTTTATTTTTTTACTTTTCATATCACAATAAAATGAGCAGTATTGCAGTCTTCACATTGACCACTGGGGCATTTTAGACATTGTGACTTCAAGTCATTTCAGCAAGCTCATTACCAGCAGAGGCAGCCTGACAATGATTGATATCAGCTGTGTGTAGAGGCCTTAACACAGAATACGCCAATCGCAATAGGTGATGTCACAGCTCACCTCCTCCTGTACAATGACTAATACCTCTAAATACAGTAGATAACAGAGAGTAGTAGAGGAAGGGTTTTCAACACCGCGCCAATGACCAAATAAGATTCAGAAGGAGATTAATGCTTTTTTATTTTCATGCACAGGTCGACGCGTTTCAGGAGACTCAGCTCCCTTCATCAATTTGATGTTTTTTTGCCTGTTGTCCTGATGAAGGGAGCTGAGTCTCCTGAAACGCGTCGACCTGTGCATGAAAATAAAGAAGCATTAATCTCCTTCTGAATCTTATTTGGTCATTGGTGCGGTGTTGAAAACCCTTCCTCTACTACTCTCTGTTATCAGCCACACCTGGGACTGCTGCCTTTGACCTGGATTTTCACATGCGTGTATAGGGGTTGTGACTGGCACAACCGCCATAGGTGAGTTTGATTTTTCGTTTCTACCCTTTCCATATTGGGGTAAGACCCTATTGCGCTTCTTTTCCACAGCTCTCTAGTAAATAAAGTAGATAACATAGGATCCACCATTCACAATAGGTGATGTCACAGCTCACCTCCTCCACTTCCTGTAAAATGACTAATACCTCTAAATACAGTAGATAACATAGGACCCACCATTCACAACTGGTGATGTCACAGCTCACCTCCTCCTGTACAATGACTGATAATACCTCTATATACAGTAGATAACCTGTTGTCGATAGTGATCCTGTGTTATGTCACAGCTCACCTCCTCCTCCTGTACAATGACTGATAATATGACTGAGAGGAGGGGGTCAGCGGCCGGCCCGGGGGAGGAGGAGGGGGTCAGCGGCCGGCCCGGGGGAGGAGGAGGGAGTCAGCGGCCAGCCCGAGGGAGGAGGAGGGGGTCAGCGGCCAGCCCGAGGGAGGAGGAGGGGGTCAGCGGCCGGCCCGAGGGAGGAGGAGGGGGGTCAGCGGCCGGCCCGAGGGAGGAGGAGGGGGGTCAGCGGCCGGCCCGAGGGAGGAGGAGGGGGGTCAGCGGCCGGCCCGAGGGAGGAGGAGGGGGGTCAGCGGCCGGCCCGAGGGAGGAGGAGGGGGTCAGCGGCCGGCCCGAGGGAGGAGGAGGGGGTCAGCGGCCGGCCCGAGGGAGGAGGAGGGGGTCAGCGGCCGGCCCGAGGGAGGAGGAGGGGGTCAGCGGCCGGCCCGAGGGAGGAGGAGGGGGTCAGCGGCTAGAATAAAGGAAGAGGGGTCAGCAGCTGGATCGGGGGAGGACGGGTAAGCATCTGGTTCGGGGGAGGAGGGGTTGCTTAGCGGCTGATACAGGGGAGGGTGTCAGCGGCTGGTTTGGGGGAGGGGGGGCGGCTTGGGTCAGTGGACGGCCCGGATGGGTTAGTGGATGGTCCAGGTTGGGGGGGGTTTATCAGCGAGACAGTGAGGTCATTCATCATTTGTGTCCCAAAAGAGCAGTGCTGCAGTGTAAAGCATTGAAGGAGGAAGAACAGCAAATTGAGGATTTGACGAGACCGGAGGAAGACTTCGGACAACCTCAGACTCCCACAGACTGTATTAATGATGGAGTCACTGGTCAGAGCTGCTCACTAATAAAGCAGCGTTGCAGTGTAAAGTATAGGGCAGGAGAACCTCTGATGAGACATTTTATGGTCTGAGTTGGCCCTGATTACTATAGTAATGGTGATACAGGGAGAGGTCACTCAGCTTCTCTGTGAGTGTCAGTCTTCACTGCAGATGTGGTATTCTCTTCATGCAGAAGGAGGCTCAGGATGAGCGGGGCAATAATGTCTCCAGGGCCCGGAATGATATCAGTAACTCATTTTTGTTGCACCATTAAGTCTTTCAATCCAGAACTCTCTTTTCTTCCTCTTGACTCCACTTGGTGCCCTCAATTCCGCGCCTCTTCGCGGGGAGGGTGAGATCTGAGCGGGCGCGGGGAGAGATTCAATTTTGTTTGTAGATTGAATTTGGGATTCTCCGGGGCTCTAAATCTCCTGATATTGCGGCTGTGACACCGGACGTCGAAAAAAACATCCCCGTGTCAAACGCCAGCCTTTTTGTCAATGGAGCCGGAGAGAAGAAAAATGAGGTTGAACTCCATTAGAGACTGTACAGGTGGAGGGGGATGGAGTGCAGCAGCCCGCAGTACGGGGGCCGCAGGAAGGAATCAATCTGAATCCAGAGCCATGTCATCTCAAAGGGAACAGGCGGCAGTCACTGGAAGACTGGGATATTGAGACCCCCAAACTCCAGGAGACCCCACAGAGTGCAGAGAATGCATGCTTACTGTCTCCCCCCTACTACATGCTCTGCGGCATCCATCAGTGATACGGTGCTCAGCTCAGTGCCTACAGTCAGTGATACGGTGCTCAGCTCAGTGCCTACAGTCAGTGATACGGTGCTCAGCTCAATGCCTACAGTCAGTGATACGGTGCTCAGCTGAGTACCTACAGTCAGTGATACGGTGCTCAGCTCAGTGCCTACAGTCAGTGATACGGTGCTCAGCTCAGTGCCTACAGTCAGTGATACGGTGCTCAGCTCAGTGCCTAAAGTCAGTGATACGGTGCTCAGCTCAGTGCCTACAGTCAGTGATACGGTTCTCATCCTGCTGCCTACAGTCAGTGATACGGTGCTCAGCCTGGTGCCTACAGTCAGTGATACGGTGCTCAGCTCAGTGCCTACAGTCAGTGATACGGTGCTCAGCTCAGTGCCTACAGTCAGTGATACGGTGCTCAGCCTGGTGCCTACAGTCAGTGATACGGTGCTCAGCTCAGTGCCTACAGTCAGTGATACGGTGCTCAGCTCAGTGCCTACAGTCAGTGATACGGTGCTCAGCTCAGTGCCTACAGTCAGTGATACGGTGCTCAGCTCAGAGACTACAGTCAGTGATACGGTGCTCAGCTCAGTGCCTACAGTCAGTGATACGGTGCTCAGCTCAGTGCCTACAGTCAGTGATACGGTGCTCAGCTCAGTGCCTACAGTCAGTGATACGGTGCTCAGCTCAGTGCCTACAGTCAGTGATACGGTGCTCAGCTCAGTGCCTACAGTCAGCGATACGGTGCTCAGCTGAGTACCTACAGTGAGCGATACGGTGCTCAGCTCAGTGCCTACAGTCAGTGATACGGTGCTCAGCTCAGTGCCTACAGTGAGCGATATGGTGCTCAGCTCAGTGCCTACAGTCAGCGATACGGTGCTCAGCTCAGTGCCTACAGTGAGCGATACGGTGCTCAGCGCCTAGTCAGTGATACGGTGCTCAGCTCAGTGCCTACAGTCAGTGATACGGTGCTCAGCTCAGTGCCTACAGTCAGTGATACGGTGCTCAGCTCAGTGCCTACAGTCAGAGATACGGTGCTCAGCTCAGTGCCAACCATTAGTAATACGGTGCTCAGCCTGGTGCCTAAAGTCAGCGATACACTGCTCAGCCTGGTGCTGGCCATCAGATACTAAGGGGACACGTTCCCTCTTACAAACTCTGTCAGAGGCCACACATCCACCCTAATCAGACACCCTGCTTTGCACTGATGAGGGGTAAACGGCCCTAAACACGTTTCTGCATCTGTTTTGGCTCTTATGCTAAGTCGTGTGATCAGGCTTGTTACATCTGACCATACTCTCATGTATCTGTGCATTACGGTGAGCAGCAGCGGAGGGATGAGGAGGATACACAGCCTGAGATACTGACTATATACAGGTGAGGCCGAAGTATGTTGCCCCCAACAAGGTAAGGAGCCATTATATACACATACACACAGTATATACAGATGTAGCAGAGCCCCTCTTGCACAGCGGCATAGCCTGGTTCTGGGAGAGGGGAGCGCCCCGGCTCCGCACACAGGCGATGGGCCGTACCTCAATTTGCTTTACAGCCTCCTCCTTCTGCTGGATCTGGTCCAGATCTTCATCTGTGATGGCAGACACGTCCTGGCTCTGCCACTGCTCATCACCACCATTAAAGATATTCTCATCGTCCGCAATGTCCGAGAAAGGAGAGCGAGGACTCTGCGGGGAGAGAAGAGAAGGAATGGGTTAACACAAATACATCTGTAACTGGGGCTGTGCCCGGTGCCAGTGCTGTGAAATCTGCTGCTAGTGGTACAGCTCCTAACCCGGTGACAGCCTTCAGCGATATGGCCTTTAACCTAGAGAAAGCCGCCAGGAATATGGCCCTTAACCTAGCGAAAGCCGCCAGCGATACGACCCCTAACCTAGAGAAAGCCTCCAGCGATACGACCCCTAACCTAGAGAAAGCCGCCAGCGATACGACCCCTAACCTAGAGAAAGCCTCCAGCGATACGGCCCTTAACCTAGAGAAAGCCGCCAGCGATATGACCTTTAACCCAGAGAAAGCCGCCAGCAATACGGCCCTTAACCTAGAGAAAGCCGCCAGCGATACGGCCCTTAACCTAGACAAAGCCGCCAGCGACACGACCCTTAACCTAGAGAAAGCCGCCAGCGATACGGCCCTTAACGCGGTGACAGCTGCCAGCGATACGGCCCTTAGCTTGGCGGCAGCTGTACCCAGATCTTAGTACTTCAACGTCAGCCAGTATACACTTTACCCGCGCTGACACACTGTAACAAACCAGCAGTGCAGTAAAATCGGCTCACTCACTGACTAGATATAAATGTAGAAAATCATCAGACAATCCAATGTGAGCCAAACACGAGAGGCACAAATTCCTCTTCTGCGTTGATAGTTTGGTACAATGTATCGGTGCAGGTACAATGTATCGGGGCAGGTACAATGTATCGGGGCAGGTACAATGTATCGGTGCAGGTACAATGTATCGGTGCAGGTACAATGTATCGGGGCAGGCACAATGTATCGGGGCAGGCACAATGTATCGGGGCAGGTACAATGTATCGGGGCAGGTACAATGTATCGGGGCAGGCACAATGTATCGGGGCAGGCACAATGTATCGGGGCAGGCACAATGTATCGGGGCAGGCACAATGTATCGGGGCAGGTACAATGTATCGGGGCAGGTACAATGTATCAGTGCAGGTACAATGTATCGGGGCAGGCACAATGTATCGGGGCAGGCACAATGTATCGGGGCAGGTACAATGTATCAGTGCAGGTACAATGTATCGGGGCAGGTACAATGTATCGGGGCAGGTACAATGTATCGGGGCAGGTACAATGTATCGGGGCAGGTACAATGTATCGGGGCAGGTACAATGTATCGGGGCAGGTACAATGTATCGGGGCAGGTACAATGTATCAGTGCAGGTACAATGTATCGGGGCAGGTACAATGTATCAGTGCAGGTACAATGTATCGGGGCAGATACAATGTATCAGTGCAGGTACAATGTATCGGGGCAGGTACAATGTATCGGGGCAGGTACAATGTATCAGTGCAGGTACAATGTATCGGGGCAGGTACAATGTATCGGGGCAGGTACAATGTATCGGTGCAGGTACAATGTATCGGTGCAGGTACAATGTATCGGGGCAGGTACAATGTATCGGGGCAGGTACAATGTATCGGGGCAGGTACAATGTATCGGGGCAAGTACAATGTATCGGGGCAGGTACAATGTATCGGTGCAGGTACAATGTATCGGTGCAGGTACAATGTATCGGTGCAGGTACAATGTATCGGTGCAGGTACAATGTATCGGTGCAGGTACAATGTATCAGGGCAGGTACAATGTATCGGGGCAGGTACAATGTATCAGTGCAGGTACAATGTATCAGTGCAGGTACAATGTATCGGGGCAGGTACAATGTATCGGGGCAGGTACAATGTATCGGGGCAGGTACAATGTATCAGTGCAGGTACAATGTATCAGTGCAGGTACAATGTATCAGTGCAGGTACAATGTATCAGTGCAGGTACAATGTATCAGTGCAGGTACAATGTATCAGTGCAGGTACAATGTATCAGTGCAGGTACAATGTATCAGTGCAGGTACAATGTATCAGTGCAGGTACAATGTATCGGGGCAGGTACAATGTATCGGGGCAGGTACAATGTATCGGGGCAGGTACAATGTATCAGTGCGGGTACAATGTATCAGTGCGGGTACAATGTATCAGGGCAGGTACAATGTATCAGGGCAGGTACAATGTATCAGGGCAGGTACAATGTATCGGGGCAGGTACAATGTATCAGTGCAGGTACAATGTATCAGGGCAGGTACAATGTATCAGGGCAGGTACAATGTATCGGGGCAGGTACAATGTATCAGGGCAGGTACAATGTATCAGGGCAGGTACAATGTATCAGGGCAGGTACAATGTATCAGGGCAGGTACAATGTATCAGTGCAGGTACAATGTATCGGGGCAGGTACAATGTATCGGGGCAGGTACAATGTATCGGGGCAGGTACAATGTATCGGGGCAGGTACAATGTATCGGTGCAGGTACAATGTATCGGTGCAGGTACAATGTATCGGGGCAGGTACAATGTATCGGTGCAGGTACAATGTATCGGGGCAGGTACAATGTATCGGGGCAGGTACAATGTATCGGGGCGGGTACAATGTATCGGGGCGGGTACAATGTATCAGGGCGGGTACAATGTATCAGGGCAGGTACAATGTATCGGGGCAGGTACAATGTATCGGGGCAGGTACAATGTATCGGGGCAGGTACAATGTATCAGGGCAGGTACAATGTATCAGGGCAGGTACAATGTATCAGGGCAGGTACAATGTATCAGGGCAGGTACAATGTATCAGGGCAGGTACAATGTATCAGGGCAGGTACAATGTATCAGGGCAGGTACAATGTATCAGTGCAGGTACAATGTATCAGGGCAGGTACAATGTATCAGGGCAGGTACAATGTATCAGGGCAGGTACAATGTATCAGTGCAGGTACAATGTATCAGGGCAGGTACAATGTATCAGTGCAGGTACAATGTATCAGGGCAGGTACAATGTATCAGGGCAGGTACAATGTATCAGGGCAGGTACAATGTATCGGTGCAGGTACAATGTATCGGGGCAGGTACAATGTATCGGGGCAGGTACAATGTATCGGGGCAGGTACAATGTATCGGGGCAGGTACAATGTATCGGGGCAGGTACAATGTATCGGGGCAGGTACAATGTATCAGGGCAGGTACAATGTATCGGGGCAGGTACAATGTATCAGTGCAGGTACAATGTATCAGGGCAGGTACAATGTATCAGGGCAGGTACAATGTATCGGGGCAGGTACAATGTATCAGGGCAGGTACAATGTATCAGGGCAGGTACAATGTATCAGGGCAGGTACAATGTATCAGGGCAGGTACAATGTATCGGGGCAGGTACAATGTATCGGGGCAGGTACAATGTATCGGGGCAGGTACAATGTATCGGGGCAGGTACAATGTATCGGGGCAGGTACAATGTATCGGTGCAGGTACAATGTATCGGTGCAGGTACAATGTATCGGGGCAGGTACAATGTATCGGGGCAGGTACAATGTATCGGGGCAGGTACAATGTATCGGGGCAGGTACAATGTATCGGGGCAGGTACAATGTATCGGGGCAGGTACAATGTATCGGTGCAGGTACAATGTATCGGGGCAGGTACAATGTATCGGGGCAGGTACAATGTATCGGTGCAGGTACAATGTATCGGTGCAGGTACAATGTATCGGGGCAGGTACAATGTATCGGGGCAGGTACAATGTATCGGGGCAGGTACAATGCATCGGGGCAGGTACAATGTATCGGGGCAGGTACAATGTATCGGGGCAGGTACAATGTATCGGGGCAGGTACAATGTATCGGGGCAGGTACAATGAGTCTGCGGCTTTGGTCACTTTTTAGGGAAATGAAGCTGAGATGTTGACGTTTGTGAGAAATCTGCAGGTGAATTATACTGGAAAGTGGCAGAACGATGGGCCCAGAAGACGAGGGGTCCGGGGGTCCCCCCTAGCCCGGCACATGGATCCTTCATCCTCAGGAATGCCACATTGTGCCGGTGCTCGCCCGCGCTCCAGACCGGTAATGATGCCGGAGCCGCGCCTGGCAACTGCCAAACACTGCACAATGGAGAACATTTAAGCTAATTAAACAATTAAATCAGCAGGGACCTTTTAGCGGTTAATCCACACAAAGCCGCGATCCCCCCGTCCAAATTCTGCTTTAATTAATGGAGGCTTTGTGCTCGGTGTAAGCTGCTGGAAAGGAGCGCGGAAAAATGGATGAACCTCTACCAAGAGCACAAACGGGGGGGGGGGGGGGGGAAGAGCCCCCCACCTCCTATATGTGGGGTCACCGCAGATCCGACGTTGACCGTGACTTATAACCTGTTAAAGGGTTCTAGCACCGACACGGACTGGGACTTATAACCTGTTAAAGGGTTGTAAGCCGCCTTTAGTGCTGAGAAGAGGGTATAAATGCATGAGATTAGGCAGCAAAAAGGAAAGTTGGAAAACTGGAGTTAATTTCCATGCTCTCGGGGACGGGTGCGGCATTTGTCCGGCTGACGACTGGGGTCCTGGAGCCGCCTCTTTTGGACAAAGGTGGGAGTCGGTCCCCCAATAAACTCTCGTAAACTGGTGCGGCAATCACAAAGTACAAGACCTCCAGACGTCCCACCACTCGATTGTCTTAGGGAAGGTTTGCGGTATCCAGACAATATTTCGGCTGCAATCTTTGGCCGGATGGGAGTATCAGAATTAGAATTTTGTGCAGGTTTAGACCTCTGCAGACAAGAAAATACAGCCAGGTTATACAGCTCTGCTCATCCTGAGCTCACTTATTCATGACCCTAATGCCAGTGCTGACTGGGGAAGAGCAGAGACAAAGCAGAAAAAGACTGACATAAGCTTTTTGGGAAGTTGGAAGACCGCCGGTATGGACACTGCTCATCCTGAGTCTCCTGATTCATCAGCTTACTGCTGAACTCTTCACAGAGTATCACTGTCCTATTTAAAGTGGGTACGGAAAGTATTCACACCCCTTTAAATTTTTCACTCTGTTTCATTGCAGCCATTTGGTTCATTTTTTTTCTCATTAATGTACACTCTGCAGCCATCCCCCATTGTGACCAAAAAAAAACCAAATGTAGACATTTTTGCACATTTATAAACAAAAAAAACCTGAAATATCCCATGGTGATAAGTATTCAACCCCTTGGCTCAGTATATCCCATGGTGATAAATATTCAACCCCTTTGCACAGTATATCCCATGGTGATAAGTATTCAACCCCTTTGCTCAGTATATCCCATGGTGATAAGTATTCAGCCCCTTTGCACAGTATATCCCATGGTGATAAGTATTCAGCCCCTTTGCACAGTATATCACAGGGTCATAAGTATTCAGCCCCTTTGCTCAGACACTCATATGTAAGTCACATGCTGTCCATTTCCTTGTGATCCTCCTTGAGATGGTTCTCCTTCTTCATTGGAGTCCAGCTGTGTGTAATTACACTGATAGGGCGTTATTTGGAAAGGCGCACCCCTGTCTATATAAGACCTCACAGCTCACACTGTATGTCACACCAAATGAGGATCATGAGGTCAAAGGAACTGCCCAAGGAGCTCAGAGACAGAATTGTGGCAAGGCACAGATCTGGCCAAGGTTACAAAAGAATTTCTGAAGTACTCAAGGTTCCTAAGAGCACAGTGGCTTCCATAATCCTTAAATGGAAGAAGTTTGGTACCACCAGAATCCATCCAGCCACACTGAGCAATCATGGGAGAAGAACCTTGGTGAGAGAAGTAAAGAAGAACCCCAAGATCACTGTGGCTGAGCTCCAGAGATGCAGTAGGGAGATGGGAGAAAGTTCCACAAAGTCACCTATCACTGCAGCCCCTCCACCAGTCGGGCCTTTATGGCAGAGTGGCCTGACAGAAGCCTCTTCTCAGTGCAAGACATATGAAAGCCGCATAGTTTGCAAAAAAACCACGAGACTATGAAAATAACATTCTCTGGTCTGATGTGACGAAGATAGAACTTTTTGGTTATAATGCTAGGCGGTATGTGTGGAGAAAAACAGGCACTGCTCATCACCTGCCCAATACAATCCCCACAGTGAAGCATGGTGGTGGCAGCATCATGCTATGGGGACAGGGAGAGGACGACTGGTTACAATTGAAGGAAGGATGAATGCAGCCAAGTACAGAGATATCCTGGAAGAAAACCTCTTCCAGATGCTCTGGACCTCAGACTTGGCCGAAGGTTCACCTTCCAACAAGACAATGACCCTAAGCACACAGCTAAAATAACAAAGGAGCGGCTTCAGAACAACTCTGTGACCATTCTTCACCAGCCTAGCCAGAGCCCTGACCTAAACCCAACTGAGCATCTCTGGAGAGACCTGATAATGGCTGTCCACCAACGTTCACCATCCAACCTGACGGAACTGGAGAGGATCTGCAAGGAAGCATGGCCAAGGATCCCCAAATCCAGGATCCCAAGAAGACTCATGGCTGCACTGGCTCAAAAGGGAGGAAGCTTCTACTCAGTACTGAGCAAAGGGGCTGAATACTTATGACCATGTGATATACTGAGCAAAGGGGCTGAATACTTATGACCATGTGACATACTGAGCAAAGGGGCTGAATACTTATGACCATGTGACATACTGAGCAAAGGGGCTGAATACTTATGACCATGGGATATACTGAGCAAAGGGGCTGAATACTTATGACCATGGGATATACTGAGCAAAGGGGCTGAATACTTATGACCATGGGATATACTGAGCAAAGGGGCTGAATACTTATGACCATGGGAGATTTCAGTTTTTATTGTTTAATAAATTTGCAAAAATTTCTACTTTTTTTTTTTTTACTTTTTTGAATTTACCAAATTACTGCAATGAATCAAAGAATGAAAAATGTAAAAGTGGTGTGAATACTTTCCGTACCCACTGTAACGTCTGCAATCCTCTGTTCATCCTGAGCCCCCTGGTGCACAGAGCAGAATGCCCTCACTGTGCGGTACAGACTGACACCATCGGATGGCCTGACCGCCGGTATTCTGGGTGACACGCGGTAACGTGACAGTGAGCGGGTGAAGGGCGCGCAGCACCTGCCACTCATCCCATCATCCGTTTATCGGAGGCGCCCAGAGCTAATTATCTGAAATCCCGTTAGCAGCCGCCATGAAGCTGCGGCTTTGTTTTTCAGGCTTGGACTCACAGCATGATTAGTGTCGCTGCGCAGCCGGTGCCAGACACACGGCGGCCGCGGCCCAGGAAAGAGCTTTGTGCTGCCCCGACCTTCACTCTCACCTTGGTAGTCGGGGGTCCCCCATCAATACATAGACAGCAAACTACCTGGAAAATGAGTGCCATCACCCAGCTTTCCTAGACTCCGGAACGGCAGCTCTGACTGTGCACTGATCTAGCAGACGGCAATGTACCACGTGGCTCAAGAAATCGGTGACAACTTGTGAGAGCCGCCTTTGATGCCTGACAACTCATAGGATAGTTGTAATGGTGACCACACTGGTTGTCAGGAGACTCCAAAACCCAAAATTGTATCAAAAGGGGGCAAAGGTGATGCATTACACTCCCCTACAGCCCTAGTATTGGAGCTAAAGATCATTAACTGGTTAAAAGCTACTACAGAAGTACTGTACAGGAGACTGCCTCTCTAGACGACACAGACTTGATGCAGGTTCCTCCCACTGATGTGATAAAATGATTCATATCCATAGAAAGAACAAAAAAAAAATTACAGGGAAGCAAAACCTGTAATTATGACCTGTAGATAGAAATCTGTGCCTGCTGTACAGGAGACTGCCTCTCTAGGCGACACAGACTTGATGCAAGTTCCTCCCACTGATGTCCTAAAATGATTCACCTCCATAGAAAGAAGAAAAAAAAAAAATCACAGGGAAGAGAAACCTGTAATTATGGCCAATACATAGAAAGCTGTGCCTGCTGTACAGGAGACTGCCTCTGTACAGGAGACTGCCTCTCTAGGCGACACAGACTTGATGCAAGTTCCTCCCACTGATGTCATAAAATGATTCACCTCCATAGAAAGAAGAAAAAAAATGACAGGGAAGAGAAACCTGTAATTATGGCCTATAGATCGAAAGCTGTGCCTGCTATACAGGAGACTGCCTCTCTAGGCGATACAGACTTGATGCAAATTCCTCCCACTGATGTCAAAATGATTCACCTATATAGAAAGAAGAAAAAAAAAATCACAGGGACGAGAAACCTGTAATTATGGCCTATAGATAGAAAGCTGTGCCTGCTGTACAGGAGACTGCCTTTCTAGGCAACACAGACTTGATGCAAGTTCATCCCACTGATGACATAAAATGATTCACCTTCATAGAAAAAAAAAGAAAAAAATCACAGTGAAGAGAAACCTGTAATTATGGCCTATAGATAGAAAGCTGTGCCTGCTGTACAGGAGACTGCCTCTCTATGTGACACACACTTGCCTCAAGCTCTTTATACCAATGGCAAGAAATTATGCCAAACAATTCAGGAATGATAAACCTTTAATTGAGGGCCAGCACTGCACTGACAAGGGAACGGAAAGTGTATCTGCTGTATAGCAGACTGCTGCCATATGTAGCACAGACTTGTTTCAAGTTATTTCCACTAATTAAAAAAAAAATGCAACTGGAGGATGATAAGGTGACAAAGCAGGCAATATGAGTGCGGACTAACCAATATTTGGGGGAGTTCCCCTTACTATTAAGCATACAGGGACGTGGTGAACGGCGGCCTCCTCCAGCACGGATAACCTTGCCGGTGTGAGATTTACGGTGGCGGATCTCGGTGCCGGGACCGATGCAATCAGGCGCAGAAGGCTGCGGCATCCGAGGAGCCGGCCAGACAGGGGACACCTAAATCTTTTGGGAAGGTGAAGAGGCGTTTTCTTGTGAAGTCACACACAATATGTCAGGCTGAGGCCGCTAATCCGGTCGCTGGCGTTTTAAGTGGCACTTTATCATCTACCTCAGAACTATATAGATGTAATTGCATTTCTCTGTAGGAGCAGTGGGAACTCCGGAGCCACCGCCAGCGGTGCGGGAACGGGCGGAGGATCCGCGAGACGGGAGAGATACGGGTGAGATTCTACAAGAAGAGTTCCTGATCAGTGTCACCCGCCATCAGGATCAGCGATGGAGAGGAGAAACAGCGCCCCCTCGCTGCATGGCTGTGCTGGGTACTGCGGCATCAGTCATCAGAGACTGATTTAAGGGGGTGAATAGCTGAATTCCAGGGGATGGGGGAGTGCGCGCTTCATACAAGGTGTGCACGCTCCTCAATCAGCGGTGGAGGGAGGGGCGCGGATCAGAAAGGGGATCCATGGGGAGGGGGTGCTCATCAATCCGAAACGGGCGAGGATGAATGTGATCCAAGGGGAAAGGGGGTGCTCATCAAGTCATATACGATGTGGGGTAACTAATTGATTCCAGGGGCGTGGTGCTGCTCATCGATCCAACCGCTCATCAATCAGAGGGGGGAGCGCATGTACCTCTGGAGGGGGGGTGCTCATCAGAGGGGGAGCTCATGTACCCCTGGAGGGTGGGGGGTGCTCATCAATCAGAGGGGGGAGCTCATGTACCCCTGGAGGGGGGGTGCTCATCAATCAGAGGGGGAGTTCATGTACCCCTGGAGGGTGGGTGCTCATCAGAGGGGGAGTTCATGTACCCCTGGAGGGTGGGTGCTCATCAATCAGAGGGGGAGTTCATGTACCCCTGGAGGGTGGGTGCTCATCAATCAGAGGGGGGAGCTCATGTACCCCTGGAGGGGGGGTGCTCATCAATCAGAGGGGGGAGCTCATGTACCCCTGGAGGGGGGGTGCTCATCAATCAGAGGGGGAGCTCATGTACCCCTGGAGGGTGGGTGCTCATCAGAGGGGGAGCTCATGTACCCCTGGAGGGGGGTGCTCATCAGAGGGGGGAGCTCATGTACCCCTGGAGGGGGGGTGCTCATCAATCAGAGGGGGGAGCTCATGTACCCCTGGAGGGGGGTGCTCATCAATCAGAGGGGGAGCTCATGTACCCCTGGAGGGAGGGGTGCTCATCAGAGGGGGAGCTCATGTACCCCTGGAGGGGGGTGCTCATCAATCAGAGGGGGAGCTCATGTACCCCTGGAGGGGGGTGCTCATCAATCAGAGGGGGGAGCTCATGTACCCCTGGAGGGGGGTGCTCATCAATCAGAGGGGGAGCTCATGTACCCCTGGAGGGAGGGGTGCTCATCAGAGGGGGAGCTCATGTACCCCTGGAGGGGGGTGCTCATCAGAGGGGGAGCTCATGTACCCCTGGAGGGGGGTGCTCATCAGAGGGGGAGCTCATGTACCCCTGGAGGGTGGGTGCTCATCAGAGGGGGAGCTCATGTACCCCTGGAGGGGGGTGCTCATCAGAGGGGGAGCTCATGTACCCCTGGAGGGAGGGGTGCTCATCAGAGGGGGAGCTCATGTACCCCTGGAGGGTGGGTGCTCATCAGAGGGGGAGCTCATGTACCCCTGGAGGGGGGGTGCTCATCAATCAGAGGGGGGAGCTCATGTACCCCTGGAGGGGGGTGCTCATCAATCAGAGGGGGAGCTCATGTACCCCTGGAGGGGGGGTGCTCATCAATCAGAGGGGGAGCTCATGTACCCCTGGAGGGGGGTGCTCATCAATCAGAGGGGGAGCTCATGTACCCCTGGAGGGAGGGGTGCTCATCAATCAGAGGGGGAGCTCATGTACCCCTGGAGGGGGGGGTGCTCATCAATCAGAGGGGGAGCTCATGTACCCCTGGAGGGGGGGGTTGCTCATCAATCAGAGGGGGAGCTCATGTACCCCTGGAGGGGGGGGTGCTCATCAATCAGAGGGGGAGCTCATGTACCCCTGGAGGGGGGGGTGCTCATCAATCAGAGGGGGAGCTCATGTACCCCTGGAGGGGGGGGTTGCTCATCAATCAGAGGGGGAGCTCATGTACCCCTGGAGGGGGGGGTGCTCATCAATCAGAGGGGGAGCTCATGTACCCCTGGAGGGGGGGTGCTCATCAGAGGGGGAGCTCATGTACCCCTGGAGGGGGGGTGCTTATCAATCAGAGGGGGAGCTCAAGTACCCCTGTGGGTAGTGGGGTGCTCATCAATCCAATGGGGGGTCACATTGATCCAAGGGGGAGCTCATATACCCCTGGCGGGGGGCGGGAATCAATGGGGTGGGGACGCTCATCAATACGAGGAGGGGGGGGTTGCTCATCGATGTGAGGGGGCGCTCATTGATCCAATGGGTGTGGTGACACTCATCAATATGAGGGGGGGTGCTCATCGATCCGAGGGGGAACTCGTGTGCCTGAGGGGGGTGCTCATCAATCCAATGGGGGTGGGACCGCTCATTGATTCAGCAAGGGAACTCATCAATACGAGGGGGGAGGGGGCGTTCATTGATCCGAGGGGTGGGACACTCAAATACGAGGGGGTTTGCGCATCAATTCGAGGGGGCGCTCATATACCCCTAAGGGAAAGGGGGGTTGCTCATTGATCCAATGGGTGTGGTGACGCTCATCGATCCGAGGGGGAACTCGTGTACCTGAGGGTGGTGGGTGCTCATCAATCCAATGAGGGTGGGGCCGCTCATCGATTCAATGGGGGCGCTCATCAATACGAGGGGCGGTGGGCGAGCTCATTGATCTGAGGGGTGGGGCGCTCATCAATGCAAAAAGGGCACGGGTTAATGCTCATGGATCCGAGGGTTAGGTGGGGGTGCTCAATCCAGTGAATGGCATAAGGGGCACTTATTGATCCTAGGGAAGAGTAGGGGCGCTCATCAATCCAAAGCAGCCAGGGGTTAAAACTCATTGATACGAGGGGGTTGTGGGGTCGTTTGACAAACCGAGTGAGGTGTGCGGACGCTCATCGACCCAAGGAGTGTTCATCAATTGGAGGTGGATGGGGGGAGGTTTGAGTGGTCCTTGAGCCAAAGGTGGGCTGGGGAGAAATTCGATGGGGCACTTGATATGAGGCGGGGGCCGCTCAATACAAAATCTTTGCGGGATTTCCACAATGTAATCTGTTTGCCTAACTTTAGCTAATCAGCTTATGATATGTGGGGGCTCCAACCCTTCCGAATCCTACTGCTTATGCCGGGTCAGCACCCTAGGTATCGATGTGGCTGTCCTAACCCTATTGCAAACCCAAAATATTTAGGTGGATGCAGAATCACAAGCCCTTAATTGTGTAAATTTGGGGGGGGTGGGGGGGAATTAGCATCCACCACTGACCCGCTCTCACAATGGACAGGCTACCAATACTTATGTCCCAGACACAAGACTGGAGATCGGAGCCCCCTGTACTGACCGAGATCGGAGCCCCCTGTACTGACCGAGATCGGGGCCCCCCTGGACTGACCGAGATCGGGGCCCCCCGGACTGACCGAGATCGGGGCCCCCCGGACTGACCGAGATCGGGGCCCCCCGGACTGACCGAGATCGGGGCCCCCCGGACTGACCGAGATCGGGGCCCCCCGGACTGACCGAGATCGGGGCCCCCCGGACTGACCGAGATCGGGGCCCCCCGGACTGACCGAGATCGGGGCCCCCCGGACTGACCGAGATCGGGGCCCCCCGGACTGACCGAGATCGGGGCCCCCCGGACTGACCGAGATCGGGGCCCCCCGGACTGACCGAGATCGGGGCCCCCCGGACTGACCGAGATCGGGGCCCCCCGGACTGACCGAGATCGGGGCCCCCCGGACTGACCGAGATCGGGGCCCCCCGGACTGACCGAGATCGGGGCCCCCCGGACTGACCGAGATCGGAGCCCCCCGGACTGACCGAGATCGGAGCCCCCCGGATTGACAGAGATCGGAGCCCCCCGGACTGACCGAGATCGGAGCCCCCCGGACTGACCGAGATCGGAGCCCCCCGGACTGACCGAGATCGGAGCCCCCCGGACTGACCGAGATCGGAGCCCCCCGGACTGACCGAGATCGGAGTCCCCCGGACTGACCGAGATCGGAGCCCCCCGGACTGCCCGAGATCGGAGCTCCAGGGACTGACCGAGATCGGAGCCCCCCGGACTGACCGAGATCGGAGCCCCCCGGACTGACCGAGATCGGAGCCCCCCGGACTGACCGAGATCGGAGCCCCCCGGACTGACCGAGATCGGAGCCCCCCGGACTGACCGAGATCGGAGCCCCCCGGACTGACCGAGAGTGGAGCCCCCCGGACTGACGGGGGGGGGGCTCGGATCTGGTAAATAGCCCCGGCTCCCCGTCAGTGCGTCTCCATCTCTCGGTGCTGCACGTTCCGCTTCTATTCCTGTCCTCTCGCACAAATTGCTCAGCTGAATACGTAGAAGGAAATGTCACGCTTTATTTGCCTCCTTCGTTCCTCGGTCAGAGGGGCTCCAGAGAAAGGACGGAAACTTTTGTATTTATTCCAGGAGCACTTAAGAAAATGGACAGTAAAGTTTGGGGATAAGGCGGCTATTCTGAGACGTGAAGAGGAGATCTGCAGTAAGTGGTCCTCGCTCTCTGCAGAGGCCGCGGCTCAGTAATCACACGGACATCTAATGCGAGCGCAGGACCGTCCTGCTCATTAACAGCGGAGGACACACGAGCGGCGGCTGAGCACGGGGGCGCACAATCCACATACTCTACACTGGCGGGAACGGGGGTCTCCAACTAGTAGAATCGTGAGGATTTATCTTTATTGTGATGTGACACAAAGCTCCGAATCCTCAGCAGTCAGCAGCACAGGGATGGGAACTTATCGCTGATGGAAGCCGAATACATACGATCTAAATTAAACCAATCAAGATTTATGGCCCCCAGACCAAAGGTGGGGAAGAGGGGCATTCAACAGGGGGTGGGCAGAAAAAAGGGAGCGAGCCGGGAACAGAGTAGAAAGGAGGAAGGCACCGAGCGCAGTGGAAAATGGGGGGCGGGTGTCAAGAAGAGTAGAAAAGAGGAGGAGGGCGAAGAAGGCAGAGAAGAAAAGAGGAGGAGGGCAAAGAGAGCAAAGAAGAAAAAAGGAGGAGGGTAAAGAGCAGAGAAGAAAGGAGGAGGAGGGCAAAGAGGAGGAGGGCACAGAGCAGAGAAGAAAAGAGGAGGAGGGCAAAGAGAGCAAAGAAGAAAAGAGGAGGGCAAAGAGAGCAGAGAAGAAAAGAGGAGGGCAAAGAGAGCAAAGAAGAAAAGAGGAGGGCAAAGAGAGCAGAGAAGAAAAGAGGAGGGCAAAGAGAGCAAAGAAGAAAAGAGGAGGGCAAAGAGAGCAGAGAAGAAAAGAGGAGGAGGGCAAAGAGGAGGAGGGCACAGAGCAGAGAAGAAAAGAGGAGGAGGGCAAAGAGAGCAAAGAAGAAAAGAGGAGGGCAAAGAGAGCAGAGAAGAAAAGAGGAGGAGGGCGAAGAGAGCAAAGAAGAAAAGAGGAGAGCAAAGAAGAAAAGAGGAGGGCAAAGAGAGCAGAGAAGAAAAGAGGAGGAGGGCAAAGAGAGCAAAGAAGAAAAGAGGAGGGCAAAGAGAGCAGAGAAGAAAAGAGGAGGAGGGCAAAGAGAGCAAAGAAGAAAAGAGGAGGGCAAAGAGAGCAGAGAAGAAAAGAGGAGGAGGGCAAAGAGAGCAGAGAAGAAAAGAGGAGGAGGGCAAAGAGAGCAGAGAAGAAAAGAGGAGGAGGGCAAAGAGAGCAGAGAAGAAAAGAGGAGGGCAAAGAGAGCAGAGAAGAAAAGAGGAGGAGGGCAAAGAGAGCAAAGAAGAAAAGAGGAGGGCAAAGAGAGCAGAGAAGAAAAGAGGAGGAGGGCAAAGAGAGCAGAGAAGAAAAGAGGAGGAGGGCAAAGAGAGCAGAGAAGAAAAGAGGAGGAGGGCAAAGAGAGCAAAGAAGAAAAGAGGAGGGCAAAGAGAGCAGAGAAGAAAAGAGGAGGAGGGCAAAGAGAGCAAAGAAGAAAAGAGGAGGGCAAAGAGAGCAGAGAAGAGAGGAGGAGGGCAAAGAGAGCAAAGAAGAAAAGAGGAGGGCAAAGAGAGCAGAGAAGAAAAGAGGAGGAGGGCAAAGAGGAGGAGGGCACAGAGCAGAGTAGAAAAGAGGAGGAGGGCACAGAGCAGAGAAGAAAAGAGGAGGAGGGCACAGAGCAGAGAAGAAAAGAGGAGGCGGGCAAAGAGCAGAGAAGAAAAGAGGAGGCGGGCAAAGAGCAGAGAAGAAAAGAGGAGGAGGGCACAGAGCAGAGAAGAAAAGAGGAGGAAGGCGAAGAAGGCAGAGAAGAAAAGAGGAGGAGGGCAAAGAGGAGGAGGGCACAGAGCAGAGAAGAAAAGAGGAGGAGGGCACAGAGCAGAGAAGAAAAGAGGAGGAAGGCGAAGAAGGCAGAGAAGAAAAGAGGAGGAGGGCAAAGAGAGCAAAGAAGAAAAGAGGAGGAGGGCAAAGAGAGCAAAGAAGAAAAGAGGAGGGCAAAGAGAGCAGAGAAGAAAAGAGGAGGAGGGCACAGAGCAGAGAAGAAAAGAGGAGGAGGGCAAAGAGAGCAAAGAAGAATAGAGGAGGGCAAAGAGAGCAGAGAAGAAAAGAGGAGGAGGGCAAAGAGAGCAAAGAAGAAAAGAGGAGGGCAAAGAGAGCAAAGAAGAAAAGAGGAGGGCAAAGAGAGCAGAGAAGAAAAGAGGAGGAGGGCAAAGAGAGCAAAGAGGAAAAGAGGAGGGCAAAGAGAGCAGAGAAGAAAAGAGGAGGAGGGCAAAGAGCAAAGAAGAAAAGAGGAGGGCAAAGAGAGCACAGAAGAAAAGAGGAGGAGGGCAAAGAGGAGGGCACAGAGCAGAGAAGAAAAGAGGAGGTGGGCACAGAGCAGAGAAGAAAAGAGGAGGTGGGCACAGAGCAGAGAAGAAAAGAGGAGGCGGGCAAAGAGCAGAGAAGAAAAGAGGAGGCGGGCAAAGAGCAGAGAAGAAAAGAGGAGGAGGGCACAGAGCAGAGAAGAAAAGAGGAGGAAGGCGAAGAAGGCAGAGAAGAAAAGAGGAGGAGGGCAAAGAGGAGGAGGGCACAGAGCAGAGAAGAAAAGAGGAGGAAGGCGAAGAAGGCAGAGAAGAAAAGAGGAGGAGGGCAAAGAGAGCAAAGAAGAAAAGAGGAGGGCAAAGAGAGCAGAGAAGAAAAGAGGAGGGCAAAGAGAGCAGAGAAGAAAAGAGGAGGAGGGCACAGAGCAGAGAAGAAAAGAGGAGGAGGGCACAGAGCAGAGAAGAAAAGAGGAGGCGGGCAAAGAGCAGAGAAGAAAAGAGGAGGCGGGCAAAGAGCAGAGAAGAGGAGGAGGGCACAGAGCAGAGAAGAAAAGAGGAGGAGGGCACAGAGAAGAAAAGAAAAGAGGAGGAAGGCGAAGAGAGCAGAGAAGAAAAGAGGAGGAGGGCACAGAGCAGAGAAGAAAAGAGGAGGAGGGCAAAGAGAGCAGAGTAGAAAAGAGGAGGGCAAAGAGAGCAGAGTAGAAAAGAGGAGGCGGGCAAAGAGCAGAGAAGAAAAGAGGAGGAGGGCACAGAGAGCAGAGAAGAAAAGAGGAGGAGGGCACAGAGAGCAGAGAAGAAAAGAGGAGGAGGGCACAGAGAGCAGAGAAGAAAAGAGAAGGACACCAAGAGCAGAGTAGAAAAGAGGAGGGGGACACCAAGAGCAGAGTAGAAAAGACGAGGACACCAAGAGTAGAGTAAAAAAAAAGAGGGAGGGCACGAAGAGCAGAGCAGAAAAGAGAGCGGGGACACTGAGAACAGAGCAGAAAAGAGAGCGAGGACACCGAGAACAGAGCAGAAAAGAGAGCGAGGACACCGAGAACAGAGCAGAAAAGAGAGCGAGGACACCGAGAGCAGAGCAGAAAAGAGAGCGAGGACACCGAGAACAGAGCAGAAAAGAGAGCGAGGACACCGAGAACAGAGCAGAAAAGAGAGCGAGGACACCGAGAGCAGAGCAGAAAAGAGAGCGAGGACACCGAGAGCAGAGCAGAAAAGAGAGCGAGGACACCGAGAGCAGAGCAGAAAAGAGGGAGAACACCTTGTGCCCTGCTAGCTTTCAGAAGGAAATTATCAGACAAGTGGAGGCGTTGGGGTTACGTCTGTCTGTGTGCGGTATATACGGTATCTAATACGCATGTTCATATATAAATGCATTGGCTGGCCTTCAATCTTCGCAGCTCTCCGGGATATTTGCAGCTTGGCTGCACTGGGGCAGAACGTGTTCATTGTGATTCACAGCCGCTTTCAGAAATTCAGCTTTAGTCTGTCGATCAAATGATTCAAGTCCCCTCGTTACCCACTCGCTGCCCTGACCTCCGTGTACAAGGGACGGGGGCACCATTGTGTGACGCTTCAGAGCATTTACGGCCCCGGCCGCCCTGGAGAGCGGAGACAGGGGCCCCGGATGAACTCCCCTCCTTATGTATAATACATTCTTTTATGGGTTTATTTTATCCTCTATGCGATTGTCATTTATTGCAGAGAGGTCGACTAGGCATTATATTCCATGCACAATGCCCTTCATTACAAGGGTGCTCCTCAATAAAGAATGATCCGAGAAAAAATAACAAAAACATAAAAATGGCGGAAGAGAATTATTTTGCAAAATTTGAAATGGCAAAAATCCAATTTTTACTCAGAAAATCCAATATTTCAGAACGTAATGCAATGAAGTCCTCATCAGCTCCACCGGTTTTCAAAAGGACACCTGTCCTGTGACTGTTGTGCGTAAAATTCTGAGACCTCACACGACGTCCTCCAGCTTCCTCCTAATGTCTGCGGTCACGTACACCCGAGCCAAACAGGGTGAGAAGGAGCCGGGATTCCTCCGCTTCTGCGAGGAGGCAACACAGTGATGCCGAATAGAGAGCCTGGTGTTAGCAATGCTTGATCGCAGGGGCCAATCCACTGCACCGACACAAGACCGCAGGGGCCAATCCAGTGCACTGGCACAAGACCGCAGGGACCAATCCAGTGCACCAGCACAAGACCGCAGGGGCCAATCCAGTGCACCGGCACAAGAACGCATGGGCCAATCTACTCCACCGGCACAAGACCGCAGGGGTCAATCCAGTGCACCGGCACAAGACCACAGGGACCAATCCAGTGCAACGGCACAAGACTGCAGAGGGGTCAATCCAGTGCACCGGCACAAGACCGCAGGGGTCAATCCAGTGCACCGGCACAAGACCGCAGGGGCCAATCTACTCCACCGGCACAAGACCGCAGGGGTCAATCCAGTGCACCGGCACAAGACCGCAGGGACCAATCCAGTGCACCGGCACAAGACCGCAGGGGCCAATCTACTCCACCGGCACAAGACCGCAGGGGTCAATCCAGTGCACCGGCACAAGACCGCAGGGACCAATCCAGTGCACCGGAACAAGACCGCAGGGACCAAACCAGTGCACCGGCACAAGACTGCAGAGGGGTCAATCCAGTGCACCGGCACAAGACCGCAGGGGCCAATTGAGGGGAATCGGCACAAGACCGCAGGGGTCAATCCAATGCACCAGCACAAGACCGCAGGGACCAATCCAGTGCACCGGCACAAGACTGCAGAGGGGTCAATCCAGTGCACCGGCACAAGACCGCAGGGGCCAATTGAGGCGAATCGGCACAAGACCGCAGGGGTCAATCCAATGCACCAGCACAAGACCGCAGGGACCAATCCAGTGCACCGGCACAAGACCGCAGGGGCCAATCCAGTGCACCGGCACAAGACTGCAGAGGGGTCAATCCAGTGCACCGGCACAAGACCGCAGGGGTCAATCCAGTGCACTGGCACAAGACCGCAGGGGTCAATCCAGTGCACTGGCACAAGACCGCAGGGACCAATCCAGTGCACCGGCACAAGACTGCAGAGGGGGTCAATCCAGTGCACCGGCACAAGACCGCAGGGGTCAATCCAGTGCACTGGCACAAGACCGCAGATACCAATCCAGTGCACCGGCACAAGACTGCAGAAGGGTCAATCCAGTGCACCGGCACAAGACCGCAGGGGCCAATCCAGTGCACCGGCACAAGACCGCAGGGACCAATCCAGTGCCCGGCACAAGACCGCAGGAACCAATCCAGTGCCTGGCACAAGACTGCAGGGATTAATCCAGTGCACCGGCACAAGACCGCAGGGGCCAATCCAGTGCACCAGCAGAAGACTGCAGGGGCCAATCCAGTGCAGCAGCACAAGACCGCAGGGGCCCATCCAGTGCAGCAGCACAAGACTGCAGGGGCCAATCCAGTGCACTTGTAAGAGAAATCTAACTGGGACTCAGATGGAGCCTGAAGGAGGCGGCGGCGGCTGAGATGCTGGACGGGCAGCGCCAGCTCTAAGCATGATCGCACTTGTAGTACTGGACTGAGCCAGAAACTTAGCTGCATGTGAATGACCACGTCCATGGCAGTAGCTGCAAAGGCAGTAAGAAGCCAAGAAAAAAGTGAAATAGCATTAGAGGCATTTTTGAAGTGGAGCCTCCATTATTGAAAAATTCCTTTGGGCTGTGGATAACCCCTTCAAGCTCTTCTATTGGTATTTGTAAAGCACAGCGCTGACAGGCGCACCTTTACTACACGTGCGGAAACCATGAGCGAGATCCCCCGAGATGACACCACGTACCAGATCTCGGGATCACTGGAGGCTGTAATTACATTTCTGGAGCGGATGGTCACAAGGGACTTGGAAGTGAAGGGTCAAACTGGCCACAGGTCAATTCAGCCGATGTGACCAGCCACAAACGATAGTGCCAATAATGTATAGAGCTTATACGGACGAGGCTGAGAAATGAAGGGCAATACCAGAGAGTCCGTCTCCCCGACTGCCACTGCCATTCCTATACGTATCGGAGACAATGTACAGGTGCAATTGGAAACATGTTCTATAGTAAACAACTCAAGTACAAAAAAGAAAAATTATTTTTGGTGCCGCACCGCCCCTACAACCGGAAAATGAGTAAAAACAAACTTGTAACAACCATCTGCAGTCCCCGGTCATTCATACCTCACTGCCTCAGCCATGGGCAGTCCATTCCAGATGTTCAGTCCATCCCTCGCCACCAGCCCCAGGGGACAGAAGCCCATCCCTCACCACCAGCCCCAGGGGACAGAAGCCCATCCCTCGCCACCAGCCCCAGGGGACAGAAGCCCATCCCTCGCCACCAGTCCCAGGGGACAGCAGCCCATCCCTCGCCACCAGCCCCAGGGGACAGCAGTCCATCCCTCACCACCAGCCCCAGGGGACAGCAGTCCATCCCTCACCACCAGCCCCAGGGGACAGAAGCCCATCCCTCGCCACCAGCCCCAGGGGACAGCAGCCCATCCCTCGCCACCAGCCCCAGGGGACAGCAGTCCATCCCTCACCACCAGCCCCAGGGGACAGCAGCCCATCCCTCACCACCAGTCCCAGGGGACAGCAGCCCATCCCTCACCACCAGCCCCAGGGGACAGCAGCCCATCCCTCACCACCAGCCCCAGGGGACAGCAGCCCATCCCTCACCACCAGTCCCAGGGGACAGCAGCCCGTCCCTCACCACCAGTCCCAGGGGACAGAAGCCCATCCCTCGCCACCAGTCCCAGGGGACAGCAGTCCATCCCTCACCACCAGCCCCAGGGGACAGAAGCCCATCCCTCACCACCATCCCCAGGGGACAGAAGCCCATCCCTCGCCAACAGTCCCAGGGGACAGCAGCCCATCCCTCACCACCAGTCCCAGGGGACAGCAGCCCATCCCTCGCCACCAGTCCCAGGGGACAGCAGCCCATCCCTCACCACCAGTCCCAGGGGACAGCAGCCCATCCCTCGCCACCAGCCCCAGGGCACAGAAGCCCATCCCTCGCCACCAGTCCCAGGGGACAGCAGTCCATCCCTCACCACCAGCCCCAGGGGAAAGAAGCCCATCCCTCACCACCAGCCCCAGGGGACAGAAGCCCATCCCTCGCCAACAGTCCCAGGGGACAGCAGCCCATCCCTCACCACCAGTCCCAGGGGACAGCAGCCCATCCCTCGCCACCAGTCCCAGGGGACAGCAGCCCATCCCTCGCCACCAGTTCCAGGGGACAGCAGCCCATCCCTCGCCACCAGTCCCAGGGGACAGCAGCCCATCCCTCACCACCAGCCCCAGGGGACAGCAGCCCATCCCTCGCCACCAGTCCCAGGGGACAGCAGCCCATCCCTCGCCACCAGTCCCAGGGGACAGCAGCCCATCCCTCGCCACCAGTCCCAGGGGACAGCAGCCCATCCCTCACCACCAGTCCTAGGGGACAGCAGCCCATCCCTCACCACCAGCCCCAAGGGACAGCAGCCCATCCCTCACCTCCAGCCCCAGGGGACAGAAGCCCATCCCTCACCACCAGCCCCAGGGGACAGCAGTCCATCCCTCACCACCAGCCCCAGGGGACAGAAGCCCATCCCTCACCACCAGTCCCAGGGGACAGAAGCCCATCCCTCACCACCAGTCCCAGGGGACAGCAGCCCCTTCATCACCACCAGCCCCAGGGGACAGCAGTCCATCCCTCACCACCAGCCCCAGGGGACAGCAGTCCATCCCTCACCACCAGCCCCAGGGGACAGCAGTCCATCCCTCACCACCAGCCCCAGGGGACAGCAGTCCATCCCTCACCACCAGCCCCAGGGGACAGCAGTCCATCCCTCACCACCAGCCCCAGGGGACAGCAGTCCATCCCTCACCACCGGTCCCGGGGACAGTCCATCCCTCACCACCGCTCCCAGGGACAGTCCATCCCTCACCATCGCTCCCAGGGACAGTCCATCCCTCACCATCGCTCCCAGGGACAGGCCATCCCTCTCCATCGCTCCCAGGGACAGGCCATCCCTCACCATCGCTCCCAGGGACAGGCCATCCCTCTCCATCGCTCCCAGGGACAGGCCATCCCTCACCATCGCTCTCAGGGACAGGCCATCCCTCACCATCGCTCCCAGGGATAGGCCATCTCTCACCATCGCTCCCAGGGACAGTCCATCCCTCACCATCGCTCCCACGGACAAGCCATCCCTCACCATCGCTCCCAGGGACAGTCCATCCCTCACCATCGCTCTCAGCGACAGTCCATCCCTCACCATCGCTCTCAGGGACAGTCCATCCCTCACCATTGGTCCCAGGGACAGTCCATACCTCATAACCAGTTCCCTGCGGAGAGTACATCCCTTATCACCAGTCCCAGGGAACACCACCAGTCCCCGGGGACATTCCATCCCTCACCACCAGTCTCCAGGGACCGTTCATTCCTCACCACTAGTCTGCAGGGAAAGCCCATCTCTCGCCACCAGTCAACTGGAACAACCCATCCCTCATCATTGGTCCTGTGAACACTTCATTCCTCACTACCGGTCCCAGGGATAGTCCATCTCTCACCCCCAGTCTAGGGTAACGCTACTGCCTCAGCCCAAGTCCTCTTGAACAGCCAATCCCTCACCACTGATCTAGAAAGTCTCTCTCTAACCACTGCTTCCAAGGAAAGCAGATCCCTCATCACCAGTCTGGGAACATAACATCCCTCGCCACCAGTCCGGGGACAGCCCATCCCTCACCACTGATCCCGAGGACAGTTCATCCCTCATCACACATCCTGAGGACAGCCCATCCCTCATCACCCGTCCTGAGGACAGCCCATCCTGAAGACAGCCGATCTATCACCACCCATCCTGAGGACAGTCCATCCCTCATCACTGATCATAAGGACAGCCCATCCCTCATCACTCGTCCTGAGGACAGCCCATCCTGAAGACAGCCGATCTATCACCACCCATCCTGAGGACAGTCCATCCCTCATCACTGATCATAAGGACAGCCCATCCCTCATCACCCATCTTAATGACAGTCAATCCCTCATCACCCGTCCTGAGGACAGTCCATCCCTCATCACCCATCCTGAGGACAGCCCATCCCTCATCACCCATCCTGAGGACAGCCCATCCCTCATCCCCCATCCTAAGGACAGCCCATCCCTCATCCCCCATCCTAAGGACAGCACATCCTAAGGACAGCCCATCCCTCATCACCCATCCTACGGACAGCCCATCCCTCATCACCAATCCTAAGGACAGCCCATCCCTCAATACCCGTCCTGAGGACAGCCCATTCCTCATCACTGATCACGAGGACAGCCCATCCCTCTTCACCTGTCCTGAGGACAGCCCATCCCTCTTCACCTGTCCTGATGACAGCCCATCCTTCACCACCAGTCCTGAGGACAGCCCATCCTTCACCACCAGTCCTGAGGACGGTCCATCCTTTAACACCGGTCCTGGGCACAATCCATCCGTCTGGCCCATTCCCCTTAAAGCGCAAGAGGCGAGCAGCATTCCCTAGAAGAAATTACCAGCTCGATCACGTCACGGCTCTGGGGCCATGCTCTGTAAATAACATTTTTAAAGCCCTGGTCATATGTAGTTTTGCTCTGACCTCCCCAAGGACGTAGATTGTAAAGATGGGGAGAGGAGGGGATGATTAACTGCAGCCTTCACTCAAGTCACCTCCGTGTCCGGTCATATCAAACACACGGCAGACCCGGTGACATAAATGAAAACACATATTGTGTGCACGGCTGAGAAATGTTTACCACTCCAATGACAAAAAGGGCAAGAGTAACTGGAAGACGCTTATTGCTTTTGTTCCTCGGTTCCTTCCTTTCTGAGAATGTAATCACATCGGTGTACGTGCCCTCCGCGCACCGCTTCCCTCCGAGGTGTGTGGAATCAGTGATGAGGTAGAGCCATGTGCAGCGGTACGCAACAGGGCACAGCGCCAACATCGTGCCCCAGAAAAATGGAGTGCACGGCTTAGGAAACACCCCAAAAGTCAGAGGAGTCCGATAATATTAATATACACACCTGCAAAGGAACGTCCCATGGGGGTAATACCATCTGCAGAAACATTACATTTGTCTAAAGTAGTCAATAGTGTATTGGTGGTGGTCAGACTGTCAGCCCCCCGCCGCTCAGAGAAGAGGACTAAGATGGCTGGTGAAAGGGTACAGCATATAATTATTTTATAATAGGCAGTCATGTGGACATGAAGAATAACACTATCTGACCATTACACGACTTATATTCTGAACTTTTCACCAGTTTGTGCAGGCTTTCACTCACTGTTTTCAGTTGTCTCTGAGCTGGTGGGTGGAGACTGTTTGATGTCTCCCATACACAGCACACACAGACATGAGAGATTCCTGCTCTCCTGTCTCTATGCAGCACATGCTTAAAAGCAGCAGCAGAATGGAGGACATTATAAAGCAGCACTGAGCAGTGTAGCTGTAAATTCAGCTCTGTGAGGAGTTAACATTTACTGGAAAGCAGCAGTATGGAGGAGATTATATAGCTGTACTGAGCAGTGTAGCTGTGAATACAGCTCTGAGACGAGATACAATTTGCTAGGAAGAAGCAGTATGCAAGGCATTATACAGCAGTACTGAGCAGTGTAGCTGTGAATCCAGCTCCTGGATACTTGCTAGGAAGCAGCAGTATGGAGGACATTATACAGCAGTACTGAGCAGTGTAGCTGTGAATCCAGCTCTGGATGAGCTAAAATTTGCTAGGAAGCAGTAGTATGGAACACATTATCCAGCAGTACTGAGCATTGTAGCTGTAAATCCAGCTCCTGGATAAAATTTGCTAGCAAGCAGCAGTATGGTGGACATTATACAGCAGTACTGAGCAGTGTAGCTGTGAATTCAGCTCTGGGACGAGATAATATTTTCTAGGAAGCAGCAGAAGTATGGAGGACATTATACAGCAGAACAGAGAAGTGTCACTGTGAATCCAATTACTGGATAAAATTTGCTAGTAAGCAGCAATATGGTGGACATTATACAACAGCACTGTGCAGTGTAGCTGTAAATTCAGCTCTGTGAGGAATTAACATTTACTGGAAAGCAGTAATATGAAGCTGATTAGATAGCTGTACTGAGAAGTGTATCTGTGAATCCAGCTCTGGGACGAGATACAATTTGCTAGGAAGCAGCAGCATGGAGGACATCATATAGAGTACTACTGAGCAGTGTAGCTGTGAATCCAGCTCTGGGACGAGATACAATTTGTCATGAAGCAGCAGTATGGAGGACATTATACAGCAGTATTGAGCAGTGTAGCTGTGAGTTCAGCAATTCAGCTCTGTGACAAGATAAAATTTGCTAGGAAGCAGCCGTATGGAACATATTACACAGCAGTACTGAGCAGTGTAGCTGTATTCCAGCTCCTGGGTAAAATGTGTTAGCAATCAGCAATATGGGGGACATTATAGAGCATTATAGCTGTGAATTCAGCTCTGGGACGAGAGAAAATTTGCTAGTAAGCGGCAGTATGGAGGACATTATACTGCTGCAATGAAGTATAGCTGTGAATCCAGCTCCAGGATGAAATTTGCTAGTAAGCAGCAGTATGGAGGACATTATACTGCTGCAATGAAGTATAGGTGTGAATCCAGCTCCACGATGAAATTTGCTAGTAAGCGGCAGTATGGAGGACATTATACTGCTGCAATGAAGTATAGCTGTGAATCCAGCTCCAGGATGAAATTTGCTAGAAAGCAGCAGTATGGAGGACATTATACTGGTGCAATGAAGTATAGGTGTGAATCCAGCTCCACGATGAAATTTGCTAGTAAGCAGCAGTATGGAGGACATTATACTGCTGCAATGAAGTATAGGTGTGAATCCAGCTCCACAATGAAATTTGCTAGTAAGCAGCAGTATGGAGGACATTATACTGGTGCAATGAAGTATAGGTGTGAATCCAGCTCCAGGATGAAATTTGCTAGAAAGCAGCAGTATGGAGGACATTATACTGGTGCAATGAAGTATAGGTGTGAATCTAGCTCCAGGATGAAATTTGCTAGTAAGCAGCAGTATGGAGGACATTATACTGCTGCAATGAAGTATAGCTGTGAATCCAGCTCCAGGATGAAATTTGCTAGAAAGCAGCAGTATGGAGGACATTATACTGCTGCAATGAAGTATAGCTGTGAATCCAGCTCCAGGATGAAATTTGCTAGAAAGCAGCAGTATGGAGGACATTATACTGCTGCAATGAAGTATAGCTGTGAATCCAGCTCCAGGATGAAATTTGCTAGAAAGCAGCAGTATGGAGGACATTATACTGGTGCAATGAAGTATAGCTGTGAATCCAGCTCCAGGATGAAATTTGCTAGTAAGCAGCAGTATGGAGGACATTATACTGGTGCAATGAAGTATAGGTGTGAATCCAGCTCCAGGATGAAATTTGCTAGAAAGCAGCAGTATGGAGGACATTATACTGCTGCAATGAAGTATAGCTGTGAATCCAGCTCCAGGATGAAATTTGCTAGAAAGCAGCAGTATGGAGGACATTATACTGGTGCAATGAAGTATAGCTGTGAATCCAGCTCCAGGATGAAATTTGCTAGAAAGCAGCAGTATGGAGGACATTATACTGCTGCAATGAAGTATAGCTGTGAATCCAGCTCCAGGATGAAATTTGCTAGAAAGCAGCAGTATGGAGGACATTATACTGGTGCAATGAAGTATAGCTGTGAATCCAGCTCCAGGATGAAATTTGCTAGAAAGCAGCAGTATGGAGGACATTATACTGCTGCAATGAAGTATAGCTGTGAATCCAGCTCCAGGATGAAATTTGCTAGAAAGCAGCAGTATGGAGGACATTATACTGGTGCAATGAAGTATAGCTGTGAATCCAGCTCCAGGATGAAATTTGCTAGAAAGCAGCAGTATGGAGGACATTATACTGCTGCAATGAAGTATAGCTGTGAATCCAGCTCCAGGATGAAATTTGCTAGAAAGCAGCAGTATGGAGGACATTATACTGGTGCAATGAAGTATAGCTGTGAATCCAGCTCCAGGATGAAATTTGCTAGAAAGCAGCAGTATGGAGGACATTATACTGGTGCAATGAAGTATAGCTGTGAATCCAGCTCCAGGATGAAATTTGCTAGAAAGCAGCAGTATGGAGGACATTATACTGCTGCAATGAAGTATAGCTGTGAATCCAGCTCCAGGATGAAATTTGCTAGAAAGTGGCAGTATGGAGGACATTATACTGCTGCAATGAAGTATAGCTGTGAATCCAGCTCCAGGATGAAATTTGCTAGAAAGCGGCAGTGTGCATGCGGCTAGCAATACTTACATATGGCCATGAATATACAAGAAAATGGCCAAAGGAATCGTGAGACCCCCGTGTCTCAACGCGGTCAGTCCTGACACCATCACTGCCCGGACCCCTCTTGTTGCAAAGTGTCACCTTTATTCCCCCACCCAATTCCTTCCCATCATTATTCCATTTCTTTACGATGCTCTTTATGTGTGACGGGCGGCAGATAATTAATATGTTCTGTGTGTGTGTGTGTGTGTGTGTGGGGGGGTGGCAGTCACTTTGATATTTGGCCGGTGATCGCACGCTATGATTAATGATGGTGACGGCTCCCGAGCGTGCACGCGTCCAATTTCGGGAGTCATCTTCTGACTCTGCTGCATGTGAGCACTGACACCGCGCAGCTGCTGCTCCCGTCACTGCGCGTCCTCCGGCTCCAGCCTCCGTCATCCCGGCTGTGTCACAATTCCTCAAATACTCCATGCAAAAATCACTGGAGCGGAAATATATCGTTTTTTATTTTATTTTTAGCATTTTGCAGCAAATTGATGAGAAACGCTGTATGTGCCCCGCAGATCGGCAGCAGCTCCACCGCGTCCTGGTCAGTGCCGGCCTCGGAGGTCTGTGCAATGCTGGGAGTTGTAGTGTCACAAGGCCCGGAGACCCGCACATTGCTCATCGCCCGACCAAGACTCCTCCCTTGTGACCAGCAACATCTATAGGGAGAGAGAGGTGCGAAGAAGCCGCTCTCCGACCCCTGCAAACAGCGGCCTAGGTCTGAGCTTCCAGGAGCACCGTGACCGGAGAGGAAGAATGGAGACCCTCAGCTGTGCTGAAAGGGTATGCTCACCCCAAAGCTATGCCGTAACTCAGCCCATGCCTTACTGGTCGAGGAAGCTGAGATATGGGCTGCTGTTTGCATGAACCTGATCATGGAAAGGGCAGGGACAAAAACTGTTTAGTGTGAACATACCCTTATAACAAACCTCCTGCTACACCTGAGAGTTGTGTCTATTCCTCCCATGTCATGGTGATCCAGGAAGCTGAGATATGGGCTGCTGTTTGCAGTGACCCAATAATGGAGAGGGCAGGGACAAACTGTTTGGTGTGAACACACCCTTATGCCAAACCCCCGGTACACCTGAGAGTGGTGTCTATTCCTCCCATGTCATAGCGATCCAGGAAGATGAGATCTGGGCTGCTGTTTGCAGGGACCTAATAATGGAGAGGAGAATGTAAGAGGAAACTGTTCGGTGTGAACATACCCTTAAACCAACCCACCGGTACACCTGAGAATGGTCTCGATTCCTCCAAAGCCGGAGACATCCAGGAAGCGGAGATTTAGGCTGCTGTTTGCAGGGACCTCCCCATGGAAGGAATAGATAAAGCTCAGGTGCATCAGGTGGTTTGCTTTAAGGGTATGTTCACACCAGCCCAAGAGCTAGCAAAGGGCGGCATTCCGGTTATTGCAAAACTACAACTCCCAGCATGCACTTGCTAGCAAGTAGAAATACTGTGGAAGAAAGAAAGCGCAATGGGGTCTTATCCGGGTCAGAAAAATTCCCACAGGGGGTAGATTGCTCTCACCTAGTCAGGTTGTGAGAGTCGCAACCCCTTTAAGCACATGTGATAATGGTATCGGAGGCAGCCCCGAAGAGGAAGGTATAATAGAGTGAAAAAGAAATGGGGTCTATGGCGCGCTAATATACCATGAGAATATTCAGTAAATTATTACAGGTCTACGCGTTTCAGAGACATCCATCTCCTTCATCAGGACATAAAAAGGGTTCCAATTCCTTTTTATGCCCTGATGAAGGAGATGGATGTCTCTGAAACGCGTAGACCTGTGCAACAATAAAGCAATAATTTGCTGATTAGTCTCATGGTATATTAGCGCGGCATAGACCCGATTTCTTTTTCACTCCACTATAAGCAGGCGCTTGCTGTCAGAGTGTGTTGGGAATAGTAATTTCACATGTGAAGGGCTGATTTATCTCCCGTTCGCCATCCTACACCCTCCATACTACACTGGGCAGGTGGAAGGTGTAGGACGGGGCAGGGAGAAAGGAGACGACCCCACCCTGACAGCAGCAGAATGCTGGGAGTTGTAGTTCACAACAGCTGGAGTGATGCAGGTTGACGTCCGCTTATGAACGCACATCTGAGCGCCGTCTCTCCGGGCATGCTGGGAGTTTTAGTTTCTGTTGAGTTGCGGACCCCCGGTCCAGCCCTGCTTCTGTGGCCACGGTGGTCCGCGCTGATGAGTCCCATCTTTCGCTCTTGACTGCTGAACATTGGCTTTGACTTTCCCGGCAATGACATTTGTACATACACTTGTGTCGTCGTCTCGTGTCCTCTAAATCCACGTATGGAGGACGGGACACGACTCCGCTCGCATCATCCGATTATTTCGCTCTAGAAGAAATCCGTATGTTTTCCCTCGCATCACCCGGGATCTTTGCTAATATCTCTCAAGGTCAGGAAGCCCGGGCCGAGCGCTCGCCTTAATCTGATTAGCGACGCAGCCATCTCGCCGAATCCGATGTCAGCTCCTTTTGTCTCCAGAAAGTCGCCGCGGAGACTCGAAATGATGAAATATCTGGTATACAGACACTTCCCCTCCGCAAGGTGACACGTCGCATAAACCTCTCCATTTATTCCATCACAAAGGGTTTATCAGAGCCGGGGAGGACGAGACCGAAGAAGAGGGGGCAGGAATCCTCAAAATATGGTGACAAGTCCCAACACAGAGGCCCGGAACCAAGGTCCGGATATGAAGAGGCCAAGACACACAGGTCAGAAACCAGGGTCCAACTATGAAGAGGAGGTCAGAACGCACAGGCCAGAAACCAGGGTCCAGATATGAAGGGGAGGTCAGAACGCACAGGCCCGGAACCAGGGTCCGGATATGAAGAGGAGGTCAGAACGCACAGGACCGGAAAGCAGGGTCCAGATATGAAGAGGTCAGAACACACAGGTCAGAAACCAGGGTCCGAATATGAAGGGGAGGTCAGAACGCACAGGCCCGGAACCAGGGTCCAACTATGAAGAGGAGGTCAGAACGCACAGACCTGAAACCAGGGTCCGGATATGAAGAGGCCAGAACACACAGGCCCGAAACCAGGGTCCGGATATGAAGAGGAGGTCAGAACGCACAGGCCCGGAACCAGGGTCCAACTATGAAGAGGAGGACAGAACGCACAGACGAGAAACCAGGGTCCGAATATGAAGAGGAGGTCAGAACGTACAGGCCCGGAACCAGGGTCCGAATATGAAGAGGGCAGAACGCACAGACCTGAAACCAGGGTCCGGATATGAAGAGGTGGTCAGAACGCACAGACCTGAAACCGGGGTCCAGATATGAAGAGGAGGTCAGAACGCACTGGACTGAAACCAGGGTCCGGATATGAAGAGGAGGTCAGAACGCACAGGTCAGAAACCAAGGTCCAACTATGAAGAGGTCAGAACTCACAGGACCGAAACCAGGGTCTAACTACGAAGAGGAGGTCAGAACGCACAGGCCCGGAACCAGAGTCCGAATATGAAGAGGGCAGAACGCACAGACCTGAAACCGGGGTCCAGATATGAAGATGAGGTCAGAACGCACTGGACTGAAACCAGGGTCCAACTATGAAGAAGAGGTCAGAACTCACAGGACCGAAACCAGGGTCCGGATATGAAGAGGCCAGAACGCACAGGACCGAAACCAGGGTCCGGATATGAAGGGGAGGTCAGAACGCACAGGCCCAAAACCGGGGTCTGGATATGAAGAGGCCAGAACACACAGTCCCAAAAATAGGGTCCAGCTATGAAGAATAGGTCAGAACGCATATGCCTGGAACCAGGGTTCGGATATGAAGAGGAGGTCAGAACACACAGGCCTGAAACCAGGGTCCGGATATGAAGAGGCCAAAACGCACAGGCCCGAAACAAGGGTCCGGATATGAAGAGGCCAGAAAGCACAGGCCCGGAACAAGGGTCCAACTATGAAGAGGAGGTCACAACACACAGGCCCGAAACCAGGGTCCGGATATGAAGAGGCCAGAACGCACAGGCCCGGAACAAGGGTCCAACTATGAAGAAAAGGTCAGAACACACAGGCCCGAAACCAGGGTCCGGATATGAAGAGGTCAGAACGCACAGGCCCGAAACCAGGGTCCAGATATCAAGATGCCAAAACGCAGAAGCCCAAAACCAGGGTCCGGATAGCAAGAGGCCAGGATGCATAGACCCGAAACCAGGGTCCGGATACCAAAAAGCACAGGCCCGAAACAAAGGTCTGAAAAGGAGGAGGAGACCAGCATGCACAGGCCTGAAACCAAGGTCCGGATACCAAATGGAGAACAGAACGCACAGGCCTGAAACTATGGTCTGGAAACCAGGAGGAGACCAGAACATACTGGCCCCAAACCAAGGTATGAAGATGAAGAGACCAGAACTCTCAGGCATGAAACCAAGGTCTGGAAACTAGGGAGAATTAAAACGTACAGGCCCGAAACCAAGGTCCAGATACTAAATGGGGAAAAGAACAAACAGGGCTGAAACCAAGGTCTGGAAACCAGAAGCAGACCAAAACATACAGGCTCGAAACCAAAGCTCTGGATAGCAGAACACACAGGCCTGAAACCAAGGTCTGGAAACCAGAAGCAGACCAAAACATAAAGGCTCGAAACCAGGGCTCTGGATAGCAGAACACACCGGCCTGAAACCAAGGTCTGGAAACCAGGAGGAGACCAAAACATAAAGGCTCAAAACCAGGGCTCTGGATAGCAGAACACACCGGCCTGAAACCAAGGTCTGGAAACCAGGAGGAGACCAAAACATACAGGCTCGAAACCAGGGCTCTGGATAGCAGAACACAACGGCCTGAAACCAAGGTCTGGAAACCAGGAGGAGACCAAAACATAAAGGCTCAAAACCAGGGCTCTGGATAGCAGAACACACCGGCCTGAAACCAAGGTCTGGGTATGAGAAGACCACACAGAACTCTCTGTGAACAGATGAACGGATCCAGATTTATGCACATAGGGCTCTATAGTGACCTGATTCAGGGTAACAGTATCGGTAAAAATATCCCTCCAATCAGACGTCTGTTTCCAAATGTCCACTCACCCCCAACCGGGTGTCTTTTTTTTTTTAACTATATTTTTATTCAAATTTTTCAATAACATAACACTGGCATAAGCGAATTCAGCATAGCAAATTCAACATTACATTGTCATGTTTGATCATCCCAAATTCCATACCAATTTTTAAAATCAATAACCGTAACATGGCAAGATAAAGCAAAGGAAAGCAGCGACCCCTTAACCAGTCATTCTTATCATTCCCCCCATTGAACCCTTGTGAACATGGTAATGACATATAATAAAGAAGTCCCACTCAAATCGGTTATTTCCCCCTCTCCTTTTAGTCAGCTTTCGGCCTTTCCTCCCCCACCTCCAAGCCATCCAATGTATCCTTCAATTTTTCAGTATGATACCAGACTGTGTGTTTGAAAGGTGACATAATCCTGACTATCTCCTCCCGAGTACAATAGGCCAGTATGAATTTCTTCCATTTGTTAAAGTGCTGTCGTATTCTATCCGCCCTCCTTTCTGCATCCAATCCTTCTATTTCAAGAAGATGCATGAGCTGACCCAAGATCTCTTCAATCGCGGGGACCCTAGACTCCAACCAATTTTTTAGTATCGCTCTCTTGGCTGCCAGAAGTATCACATGTATAAGTCTGGGTGGGTTAGTCATCTTCCCTTTGGTATCGTTCCCCTCCTCCCAATGGTGAAAAATAGCGAACACAGGTGAGAGCCGAACTTCAAGACCCCACACCTTTTGTATACAACTTTTGATCTGTGACCATAATGGACTCAAATGGGGGCAGGACCACAACCCGTGAAGGAGATCAGTTCCACTACTCTTACACTTAGGGCAATACATAAGCCTGTCTGGCTTTGTTGCTGATGGAGGGAGATTAAAACCATAAATTGCCTTGTGCATAATTCTAAATTGGGTTTCTCGCCAATTCTCATTTAAAATTGATTTACGAAGAGCATTCCACCCTCCCCTAATTTTTACCCCCATAGACGGGTCCTCAAATTGTTTTTCCCAAGATTTAAATAAACCTTCCGGGTGCTGTCCTGTTAATAGATCACGCATGGCTCCATAAAGAAAAGAGATAGATGATGAAGTTATTGAGTTCTTTACCAGACAATCAAAAGAGTTAAATACTACCTCCTGGGTCACATCATGCAACTGAGTCATAATACTATATCTCACTTGGTCATATTGGATTACTTGGTTAGGCCCCAGGCCATACTGCGCTATAATTTCGTCTCTACTCAACCATCTAGGTTCTGAGGTGTGCAAGAGATGAGCAACAGTCCTTATACCCCGCACCTTCCACTCTTCAAACAGCTTATTGCTTGTCCCCTGCACAAACTCTGGATTCCCCCACATAGGCAAGTATTTGGATATTTTATGGGGAAGTTTGTAGTTTTTCCTCAACGCCTTCCACGCTGCAATCGTGTCTTTAAATAAGGAAGAGTGCTTGATTTTCACTGGGAGATTAGCCTGCCTAGTATGAAGCAATGCCACCAGATCCCAAGGTTGTGCATAGTCTCTCTCAAGCTCCAGCGCTGAATAATGCCTAGAGCCTTTAATCCAATCCAGTATATATCTAGTCAAACAGGCTATATTGTAACCCCGAATGTTCGGCAAACTCAGACCTCCATGAACCTTAGATGCCATCAACTTCTTAAGCCCTATACGAGGGCGTTTCCCCCTCCAAATGAAGTGTGAAAAAGCTCTATTTAGCTGGACAATATCTTTATGCTAGAGAAGCAGGGGAAGTGTTTGAAGATGATACATTAATTTTGATATCGACATCATCTTAATTAGGTGGACTCTACCAATTAGGTTCAATGGAAGGTCGTGCCATCTTTTAAGATCTTGCTCTATTTGGCTCAGAAGGGGTGGATAGTTTAGACTATAGAGGGTTGCCGGAACCTTACCTATTTTAACTCCCAAGTATGTGATATATGACTTAGCCACTGTAATTCCTTCAAAAGGGTTCTGCTCCCGTGTTTGAACATTTGTCCCTCCCAGGTATAGGAGCTCGCACTTTGACGCATTAATCTTGAAGCCTGAGTACGCTCCAAACTCTCGCAAAATTTGTAAAATCTCGGGGACCTGCTGAGCTGGATTCGAAAGGAAAAGCAAAATGTCATCCGCAAAAAAAGCTGACTGAATTTGTCTATTATTTACAGAAATACCCTGGAAGGTGCTATGTGTAGATAACAATCGTACCAATGGTTCCAGAGCCAGATTAAAAAGTAATGGGGAAAGGGGGCAACCCTGTCTGGTTCCTTTCAGTAACGGAAAAGGGGCTGACAGATATCCTGGAATGTAAACTTGAGCCTTCGGATTTGTGTAAATTTCTCTAATGTAGGTATAAAATGACCCCGAAAAACGCATTTCATCTAGAACTCTATAAAGCCATGACCACTCAATATTGTCAAAGGCTTTCTCGGCATCTATTGTAAGCAAAGCGGGAGATTCTCCTTTCAGAGGCCGAAGGTTAACCCTATCCAGGACAAGAAGAACTTTTCTAATATTTAGTGTCCCTGATCTTTTCTGAATGAAACCGGCCTGTGCTGGGGAAATCAGTTGGGGAAGAATTATAGCTAGACGATTTGCCATAATCTTTGACATTATCTTCATATCTAGGTTGATAAGTGATATGGGCCTATACGAACACGGATCCTTCGGGTCCTTCCCCTGTTAAGGGATCAATTTTATATATGCCCGGTTATTATTTTGGAAAGACGCATTACCGTCTAGTATGCTATTATACAGCTCTAGTAATGTAGGTAAGATCTCTTCCTTTACTGTTTTATAGAATTCTCCCGTAAATCCGTCAGGGCCAGGGGCTTTATAATTATGCATGGAGTTGATTGTCCCCAATACTTCTTCCCCCGTAATTTTGGCATTCAGAAAAGTGCGATGCTCTTCTGTGAGTCGAGGTAGTGTCACTTTAGATAAAAGATTATTATCGGGAAATTTGTCTCGCTTTTCCGACGAATAAAGGTTTCTATAATACGTGCCTAAAGTCTCAATTATTGTCTTAGGCTCTGTGCGCACTGGGAAGTGGAATTTTCTTGAGAAAATTCCGCATGCCCTCAAAGATTACCGCACCCGCGGTAAAAAACCGCGGGAAACCGCACCCGAAAACCGCATGCGGTTTGCTGCGGTTTTACCGCGGTATTATTCGCGGTATTGCCGCGGTTTTGCCGCGTGCGGGTTGGGATGTGCTTTATTGCATTCAATGCAATAAAGCACATTGAAGAAAAAAAAAAAAAAAAAAGTCATTTAATTCTGAGAGTAGATAGACAGAAGAATAGATAGAGGGATAGATAGATAGATAGATAGATAGATAGAGGGATAGATAGAAAGATAGAGGGATAGATAGAGGGATAGATAGATAGATAGAGGGATAGATAGAGGGATAGATAGATAGACAGAGGGATAGATAGATAGAGAGATAGAGGACAGATCGCTGCATTTCCCACGGTCGGCAGTGAGTTCACATTACCGGCCGTGGGAAATGACCGGTAATTACCTCTGCTGCATTCAGCCTGTGTCTGTGACAGTCGCGGCTGGATGGAAGCAGCGCTGGACGTCGGACCTGGATTACGCCGGAGCTTTGGTGCGGGAGGGGTTAATAAAATGGTGAACGAGGCTTGTTTGTTTTATTTAAAATAAAGGATTTTTCTGTGTGTGTGTTTTTTTTCACTTTACTTACGGGTTGATCATGTCAGCTGTCACATAGACGCTGCCATGATCAAGCCTGGGGTTAATGGCGGTGGTCCCCCACCATCATTAACCCCTTGTATTACCTTGCCACCACTGCTACACGGTGGCAAGAAGAGTCGAGGACACGCCGGTATTGTCGCATAATGTATGCGACAGTGCCGGGGCAGCTGCGGCTGATATTCTCGGCTGCAGGAGGGGGAGTGAGGCGGGGGACATTACCCCTGCCCCTCTCCCTCCCCAGCCTGAGAATACCGGGCCGCCGCTGTGTGCTTACCTCGGCTGGACGGTAAATATGCAGCGGAGCCCACGTTCTTTTTTTCCTATATTTCCGTTTTCTTTCTATGTGTGTTCTATGTGTCTGTGTCTATGTGATCTATGTGTCTGTGATGTCTGTGTGTCTGTGATCTGTGTGTGTGTTTACTCTGCACGGCTTCCTCTTCCTGTAATGACATCACTTCCCTGCAAAACCGCAAGCAAGTGATGCACATTACCGGAGGTAAACCGCAAAATACCGCAGGGAATAACGCAGGAAAACGCAGTGAACCGCACAGAATTTGCTGCCTGCGTTATTCCCTGCGGGATTTCATGATTAACATTGAGTCAATGGAGAGAAATCCCGCAGCGCTGTGCGGAAAAGAAGTGACATGCACTTGTTTTTGCTGCGGGAATCCCACAGCAAAACATGCAGCTGTCAAATTCCGCCCAGTGCGCACAGGATTTTTTTTCTCCATAGGATTTGCTGGTGATTCACTGCAGAGATGTTATGAACATTTTCTGCAGCGAAACATGCAGCAAATCCGCGGCAAAATCCGCGAAAAATCCGGTAAGTGCGCACATAGCCTTAGGGTTTTTGTGTATCTCCCCCTTTTGATTTTTTATTTGCATGGGTCCCTGAGTTATAATCCTATTTTTTGCTAAGTTGGCCAGTATTTTCCCTCCTTTATTTCCAAAGCGATGTAATGTAGCTTCTTGCATTGACCTAGCCATTTGTTCCCGTTTTTCCGCCCACCCATTAAAAGCTCTTTGGGCTATTACCCTTCTATCTCTATGGTCCCTATCAGGATGCTTTTGAAAAGAAGTATATGCTTCCCTCAATTTATGGGAGGTTTCAGTAAATTTAAGATGAGCCTTTTTCTTCAAATAGGAAACATGTGCTATCGTTCTGCCCCGTAATGCTGCCTTCGCCGTGTCCCATAATAACATAGGTGTGTCTTTATGTTGATCATTATGGGGTGTCTTTTTTTAACTGCCAACTCCTCCACCAGCATGTCCATTCCTGACTGTTGACCGTCTCAACTGGAAACCAATTTCTGATTGTCGCCCCGTCACCGGACGTCAGACGTTGACTGCCGATTCCTCTAATGGAGACTCTTTATTTTACTGCTTCCTGATGAGACGCCCATTCCCAATTATCAATAGGTCTCTGTATGAATCAGGAGGCTCAGGATGAATAATGGAGCAGCTGTGACAAAGGCTGCGCCACAGCACACGGGAAAGAGAAATGGAAATAGAAAGACGGATTGGTGACATGAAACAGGTCGGTTCTCGTCCGCCGCTTGCACTTTTCTGCTTACATAGAGGACTTCATATTATACCAGAGAACATTTACTTTACAGGCGACAGCGCAGTAAATGTCACCGTCCTCTGTACACAGCAGATCGGCGGCTGCACACACCGGGAACACCATAAAGAGGAAGACGAGGCGAAGACACACTCACAAGAATTGAGGTCTGCCCCCAATCTCATCACACAGAGAAAAGACAAAACTACAGAAAACAATGATGATCTGGGGGGGCTTCAGCAAGGCTGGAATTGGGCAGATTAAACTTTGCGAGGAACGCATGAATCAAGCCGCATACAAGGTTATCCTGGAGAAATAGTTGCTTCCTTCTGCTCAGGCAATGTTCCCCAACTCTGAGGACTGGTTTTACCAGCAGGACAATGCGCCATGTCACACAGCTAGGTCACCAATGTGTGGCTATAGGACCACCACATCAAAACCCTGTCATGGCCAGCCCAATATCCAGACCTGAACCCCATTGAAAACCTCTGGAATCTAATCAAGAGGGAGATGGATAGTCACAAGCCATCAAACAAAGAAAAACTGAACCAGGAGTGGCATAAGGTCACCCAAAAGCAGTGTGACAGACTGATGGAAAAACTGACAATTTTGCAATTGTCTCAATTTTTGCCACAGCTGTGTATATATTATGTAAATACACACACAAAAGCATCAGCTACAAGTTACAGCATCAAAAAAGCAAATCGATGGTCTGCAATTTGTGATGTCTAATACTGCCAACCGTGCACAAGAATATAACTACTATAATACTGCCCCTATGTACAAGAATATAACTACTATAATACTGCCCCTATGTACAAGAATATAACTACTATAATACTGCCAACTATGTACAATAATATAACTACTATAATACTGCCCCCTATGTACAAGAATATAACTACTATAATACTGCGCCTATGTACAAGAATATAACTACTATAATACTGCCAACTATGTACAAGAATATAACTACTATAATACTGCTCCTATGTACAAGAATATAACTACTATAATACTGCCCCTATGTACAAGAATATAACTACTATAATACTGTCCCTATGTACAAGAATATAACTACTATAATACTGCCCCTATATACAAGAATATAACTACTATAATACTGCCCCTATATACAAGAATATAACTACTATAATACTGCCCCTATGTACAAGAATATAACTACTATAATACTGCCCATATGTACAAGAATATAACTACTATAATACTGCCCCCTATATACAAGAATATAACTACTATAATACTGCCCCCTATGTACAAGAATATAACTACTATAATACTGCCCCCTATGTACAAGAATATAAGTACTATAATACTGCCAACTATGAACAAGAATATAACTACTATAATACTGCTCCTATGTACAAGAATATAACTACTATAATACTACCCCTATGTACAAGAATATAACTACTATAATACTGCGCCTATGTACAAGAATATAACTACTATAATACTGCTCCTATGTACAAGAATATAACTACTATAATACTGCTCCCTATGTACAAGAATATAACTACTATAATACTGCGCCTATGTACAAGAATATAACTACTATAATACTGCTCCTATGTACAAGAATATAACTACTATAATACTGCCCCCTATGTACAAGAATATAACTACTATAATACTGCCCCTATGTACAAGAATATAACTACTATAATACTGCCCCTATGTACAAGAATATAACTACTATAATACTGCTCCTATGTACAAGAATATAACTACTATAATACTGCCCCCTATGTACAAGAATATAACTACTATAATACTGCCCCTATGTACAAGAATATAACTACTATAATACTGCCCCCTATGTACAAGAATATAACTACTATAATACTGCCCCTAACTACTATAATACTGCCCCTATGTACAAGAATATAACTACTATAATACTGCTCCTATGTACAAGAATATAACTACTATAATACTGCCCCCTATGTACAAGAATATAACTACTATAATACTGCCCCTATGTACAAGAATATAACTACTATAATACTGCTTCTATGTACAAGAATATAACTACTATAATACTGCCCCTATGTACAAGAATATAACTACTATAATACTGCCCCTATATACAAGAATATAACTACTATAATACTGCCCCTATGTACAAGAATATAACTACTATAATACTGCCCCTATGTACAAGAATATAACTACTATAATACTGCTCCTATGTACAAGAATATAACTACTATTATACTGCCCCTATGTACAAGAATATAACTACTATAATACTGCCCCTATGTACAAGAATATAACTACTATAATACTGCTCCTATGTACAAGAATATAACTACTATAATACTGCCCCTATGTACAGGAATATAACTACTATAATACTTCCCCTATGTACAAGAATATAACTACTATAATACTGTCCCTATGTACAAAAAGATAACTACTATAATACTGCCCCCTATGTACAAGAATATAACTACTATAATACTGCCCCTATGTACAAGAATATAACTACTATAATACTGCCCCTATGTACAAGAATATAACTGCTATAATACTGCCCCTATGTACAAGAATATAACTACTATAATACTGCCCCTATGTACAAGAATATAACTACTACAGTCATGGCCAAAAGTTTTGAGAATGCTACAAATATTAATTTTTACAAAGTCTACTGCCTAAGTTTGTCTAATGGCAATTTGCATATACTCCAGAATGTCATAAAGAGTGATCAGCTTAACAGCAATTACTTGCAAAGTCAATATTGGTAAGAAAATGAACTTTAACCCCCAAAACACATTTCAGCATCATTGCATTCCTGACTTAAAAGGAGCAGCTAACATTGTTTTAGTGATTGTTCCAGTAACACAGGTGTGGGTGTTGATGAGGACAGGGCTGGCGATCAGTCATGATTAAGTAAGAATGACACCACTGGACACTTTAAAAGGAGGCTGGTGCTTGGTATCATTGTTTCTCTTCAGTTAAGCATGGTTATCTGTAAAGAAACACGTGCAGCCATCATTGCTCTGCACAAAAATGGCCTAACACGGAAGAGTATCGCAGCTACAAAGATTGCACCTCAGTCAACAATCTATCGCATCATCAAGAACTTCAAGGAGAGAGCTTCCATTGTTGCTAAAAAGGCTCCAGGGCGCCCAAGAAGGACCAGCAAACGCCAGGACCGGATCTTAAAACTGTTTCAGCTGCGGGATGGGACTAGCAGCAGTGGCGAGCTAGCTCAGCAATGGCAGCAGGCTGGTGTGAGGGCTTCTGCACGCACTGTGAGGCGGAGACTCATTGAGCAAGGCCTGGTTTCAAGGAGGGCAGCAAAGAAGCCACTTCTCTCCAGAAAAAACATCAGGGACCGACTGATATTCTGCAGAAGGTACAGGGAGTGACTGCTGAGGACTGGGGGAAAGTCATTTCTCAGATGAATCCCCTTTTCGATTGTTTGGGACATCTGGAAACCGCTTATTAGGAGAAGAAGAGGTGACGCTACCACCAGTCTTGTCTCATGCCAACTGTTAAGCATCCGGAAACCATTCATGTGTGGGGTTGCTTCTCAGCCAAGGGAATCGCACCACTCACAGTCTGGCCTAAAAACACAGCCATGAATAAAGAATGGCACCAGAATGTCCTCCAAGAGCAACTTCTCCCAACCGTCCAAGAGCAGTTTGGCCCCAACAATGCCTTTTCCAGCATGATGGAGCACCTTGCCATAAAGCAAAGGGGATCACTAAATGGCTTATGGAACAAAACATAGAGATTTTGGGTCCATGGCCTGGAAACTCCCCAGATCTTAATCCCATTGAGAACTTGTCGGCAATCATCAAGAGACGGGTGGACAAACAAAAACCAACCAATTCTGGCAAAATGCAAGCATTGCTTATGCAAGAATGGACGGCGATCAGTCAGGATTTGCTCCAGAAGGTGATTGAGAGCATGCCCGGGAGAATTGCAGAGGTCCTGAAGAAGAAGGGTCATCACTGCAAATATTCACTTGCTGCATTAACTCATTCTAACTGTCAATAGAACCTTCTGGACTCATAATATGATTGCAATTATATGTCTGTATGTGATGTAAACATCAGACAAACACAATTAAACACCAGAGGGAACAGATCATGTGAAAATAGCATTTTGGTGTCATTCTCAAAACTTTTGGCCATGACTGTATAATACTGCCCCTATGTACAAAAATATAACTACTATAATCCTGCCCCCTATGTACAAGAATATAACTGCTATAATACTGCCCCTATGTACAAAAATATAACTACTATAATACTGCCCCCTATGTACAAGAATATAACTACTATAATACTGCCCCTATATACAAGAATATAACTGCTAAAATACTGCCCCTATATACAAGAATATAACTACAATAATACTGCCCCTATGTACAAGAATATAACTGCTAAAATACTGCCCCTATATACAAGAATATAACTGCTAAAATACTGCCCCTATATACAAGAATATAACTACTATAATACTGCCCCTATGTACAAAAATATAACTACTATAATACTGCCCCATGTACAAGAATATAACTACTATAATACTGCCCCATGTACAAGAATATAACTACTATAATACTGCCCCTATGCACAAGAATATAACTGCTATAATACTGCCCCTATGTACAAGAATATAACTGCTATAATATTGCCCCTATGTACAAAAATATAACTACTATAATACTGCCCCTATGTACAAGAATATAACTGCTATAATACTGCCCCTATGTACAAAAATATAACTACTATAATACTGCCCCCTATGTACAAGAATATAACCACTATAATACTGCCCCTATGTACAAGAATATAACTGCTAAAATACTGCCCCTATATACAAGAATATAACTACTATAATACTGCCCCATGTACAAGAATATAACTACTATAATACTGCCCCATGTACAAGAATATAACTACTATAATACTGCCCCTATGTACAAGAATATAACTGCTATAATACTGTCCCCTATGTACAGGAATATAACTAATATAATACTGCTCCTATCTACAAGAATATAACTATATAATACTGCCCCTATGTACAAGAATATAACTGCTATAATACTGCCCCTATGTACAAAAATATAACTACTATAATACTGCCCCCTATGTACAAGAATATAACTACTATAATACTGCCCCTACATACAAGAATATAACTGCTAAAATACTGACCCTTTATACAAGAATATAACTACAATAATACTGCCCCTATGTACAAGAATATAACTGCTAAAATACTGCCCCTATATACAAGAATATAACTGCTAAAATACTGCCCCTATATACAAGAATATAACTACTATAATACTGCCCCATGTACAAGAATATAACTACTATAATACTGCCCCATGTACAAGAATATAACTGCTATAATACTGTCCCCTATGTACAGGAATATAACTAATATAATACTGCTCCTATCTACAAGAATATAACTATATAATACTGCTCCTATGTACAAGAATATAACTACTATAATACTGCACCTATGTACAAGAATATAACTACTATAATACTGCCAACTATGTACAAGAATATAACTACTATAATACTGCCCCTATGTACAGGAATATAACTACTATAATACTTCCCCTATGTACAAGAATATAACTACTATAATACTGTCCCTATGTACAAAAAGATAACTACTATAATACTGCCCCCTATGTACAAGAATATAACTACTATAATACTGCCCCTATGTACAAGAATATAACTACTATAATACTGCCCCTATGTACAAGAATATAACTGCTATAATACTGCCCCTATGTACAAGAATATAACTACTATAATACTGCCCCTATGTACAAGAATATAACTACTACAGTCATGGCCAAAAGTTTTGAGAATGCTACAAATATTAATTTTTACAAAGTCTACTGCCTAAGTTTGTCTAATGGCAATTTGCATATACTCCAGAATGTCATAAAGAGTGATCAGCTTAACAGCAATTACTTGCAAAGTCAATATTGGTAAGAAAATGAACTTTAACCCCCAAAACACATTTCAGCATCATTGCATTCCTGACTTAAAAGGAGCAGCTAACATTGTTTTAGTGATTGTTCCAGTAACACAGGTGTGGGTGTTGATGAGGACAGGGCTGGCGATCAGTCATGATTAAGTAAGAATGACACCACTGGACACTTTAAAAGGAGGCTGGTGCTTGGTATCATTGTTTCTCTTCAGTTAACCATGGTTATCTGTAAAGAAACACGTGCAGCCATCATTGCTCTGCACAAAAATGGCCTAACACGGAAGAGTATCGCAGCTACAAAGATTGCACCTCAGTCAACAATCTATCGCATCATCAAGAACTTCAAGGAGAGAGCTTCCATTGTTGCTAAAAAGGCTCCAGGGCGCCCAAGAAGGACCAGCAAACGCCAGGACCGTATCTTAAAACTGTTTCAGCTGCGGGATGGGACTACCAGCAGTGGCGAGCTAGCGCAGCAATGGCAGCAGGCTGGTGTGAGGGCTTCTGCACGCACTGTGAGGCGGAGACTCTGAGCAAGGCCTGGTTTCAAGGAGGGCAGCAAAGAAGCCACTTCTCTCCAGAAAAAACATCAGGGACCGACTGATATTCTGCAGAAGGTACAGGGAGTGACTGCTGAGGACTGGGGGAAAGTCATTTTCTCAGATGAATCCCCTTTTCGATTGTTTGGGACATCTGGAAACAGCTTATTAGGAGAAGAAGAGGTGAGCGCTACCTCCAGTCTTGTCTCATGCCAACTGTTAAGCATCCGGAAACCATTCATGTGTGGGGTTGCTTCTCAGCCAAGGGAATCGCACCACTCACAGTCTGGCCTAAAAACACAGCCATGAATAAAGAATGGCACCAGAATGTCCTCCAAGAGCAACTTCTCCCAACTGTCCAAGAGCAGTTTGGCCCCAACAATGCCTTTTCCAGCATGATGGAGCACCTTGCCATAAAGCAAAGGGGATCACTAAATGGCTTATGGAACAAAACATAGAGATTTTGGGTCCATGGCCTGGAAACTCCCCAGATCTTAATCCCATTGAGAACTTGTCGGCAATCATCAAGAGACGGGTGGACAAACAAAAACCAACAAATTCTGGCAAAATGCAAGCATTGCTTATGCAAGAATGGACGGCGATCAGTCAGGATTTGCTCCAGAAGGTGATTGAGAGCATGCCCGGGAGAATTGCAGAGGTCCTGAAGAAGAAGGGTCATCACTGCAAATATTCACTTGCTGCATTAACTCATTCTAACTGTCAATAGAACCTTCTGGTCTCATAATATGATTGCAATTATATGTCTGTATGTGATGTAAACATCAGACAAACACAATTAAACACCAGAGGGAACAGATCATGTGAAAATAGCATTTTGGTGTCATTCTCAAAACTTTTGGCCATGACTGTATAATACTGCCCCTATGTACAAAAATATAACTACTATAATCCTGCCCCCTATGTACAAGAATATAACTGCTATAATACTGCCCCTATGTACAAAAATATAACTACTATAATACTGCCCCCTATGTACAAGAATATAACTACTATAATACTGCCCCTATATACAAGAATATAACTGCTAAAATACTGCCCCTATATACAAGAATATAACTACAATAATACTGCCCCTATGTACAAGAATATAACTGCTAAAATACTGCCCCTATATACAAGAATATAACTGCTAAAATACTGCCCCTATATACAAGAATATAACTACTATAATACTGCCCCTATGTACAAAAATATAACTACTATAATACTGCCCCATGTACAAGAATATAACTACTATAATACTGCCCCATGTACAAGAATATAACTACTATAATACTGCCCCTATGCACAAGAATATAACTGCTATAATACTGCCCCTATGTACAAGAATATAACTGCTATAATATTGCCCCTATGTACAAAAATATAACTACTATAATACTGCCCCTATGTACAAGAATATAACTGCTATAATACTGCCCCTATGTACAAAAATATAACTACTATAATACTGCCCCCTATGTACAAGAATATAACTACTATAATACTGCCCCTATGTACAAGAATATAACTGCTATAATACTGCCCCTATGTACAAAAATATAACTACTATAATACTGCCCCCTATGTACAAGAATATAACCACTATAATACTGCCCCTATGTACAAGAATATAACTGCTAAAATACTGCCCCTATATACAAGAATATAACTACTATAATACTGCCCCATGTACAAGAATATAACTACTATAATACTGCCCCATGTACAAGAATATAACTACTATAATACTGCCCCTATGTACAAGAATATAACTGCTATAATACTGTCCCCTATGTACAGGAATATAACTAATATAATACTGCTCCTATCTACAAGAATATAACTATATAATACTGCCCCTATGTACAAGAATATAACTGCTATAATACTGCCCCTATGTACAAAAATATAACTACTATAATACTGCCCCCTATGTACAAGAATATAACTACTATAATACTGCCCCTACATACAAGAATATAACTGCTAAAATACTGACCCTTTATACAAGAATATAACTACAATAATACTGCCCCTATGTACAAGAATATAACTGCTAAAATACTGCCCCTATATACAAGAATATAACTGCTAAAATACTGCCCCTATATACAAGAATATAACTACTATAATACTGCCCCATGTACAAGAATATAACTGCTATAATACTGTCCCCTATGTACAGGAATATAACTAATATAATACTGCTCCTATCTACAAGAATATAACTATATAATACTGCTCCTATGTACAAGAATATAACTACTATAATACTGCACCTATGTACAAGAATATAACTACTATAATACTGCTCCTATGTACAAGAATATAACTACTGTAATTCTGCACCTATGTACAAGAATATAACTACTATAATACTGCTCCTATGTACACGAATAACTAGTATAATACTGCTCCTATGTACAAGAATATAACTACTATAATACTGCCCCTATGTATAAGAATATAACTACTATAATACTGCCCCTATGTACAAGAATATAACTACTATAATAATGCACCTATGTACAAGAATATAACTACTATAATACTGCACCTATGTACAAGAATATAACTACTATAATACTGCCCCTATGTACAAGAATATAACTACTATAATAATGCACCTATGTACAAGAATATAACTGCTATAATACTGCCCCTATGTACAAAAATATAACTACTATAATACTGCCCCCTATGTACAAGAATATAACTACTATAACACTGCCCCTATGTACAAGAATATAACTACTATAATACTGCCCCCTATGTACAAGAATATAACTACTATAATACTGCCCCTATGTACAAGAATATAACTGCTAAAATACTGCCCCTATGTACAAGAATATAACTGCTAAAATACTGCCCCTATATACAAGAATATAACTGCTAAAATACTGCCCCTATATACAAGAATATAACTACTATAATACTGCCCATTTACAAGAATATAACTACTATAATACTGCCCCATGTACAAGAATATAACTGCTATAATACTGTCCCCTATGTACAGGAATATAACTAATATAATACTGCTCCTATCTACAAGAATATAACTATATAATACTGCTCCTATGTACAAGAATATAACTACTATAATACTGCACCTATGTACAAGAATATTACTATAATACTGCTCCTATGTACAAGAATATAACTACTATAATACTGCACCTATGTACAAGAATATAACTACTATAATACTGCCCCTATGTACAAGAATATAATTACTATAATACTGCCCCTATGTACAAGAATATAATTACTATAATACTGCACCTATGTACAAGAATATTACTATAATACTGCACCTATGTACAAGAATATAACTACTATAATACTGCCCCTATGTACAAGAATATAATTACTATAATACTGCCCCTATGTACAAGAATATAATTACTATAATACTGCACCTATGTACAAGAATATTACTATAATACTGCTCCTATGTACAAGAATATAACTACTATAATACTGCACCTATGTACAAGAATATAACTACTATAATACTGCCCCTATGTACAAGAATATAATTACTATAATACTGCCCCTATGTACAAGAATATAACTACTATAATACTGCACCTATGTACAAGAATATAACTACTATAATACTGCCCCTATGTACAAGAATATAATTACTATAATACTGCCCCTATGTACAAGAATATAACTACTATAATACTGCACCTATGTACAAGAATATAACTACTATAATACTGCACCTATGTACAAGAATATAATTACTATAATACTGCCCCTATGTACAAGAATATAATTACTATAATACTGCTCCTATGTACACGAATATAACTACTATAATACTGCTCCTATGTACAAGAATATAACTACTATAATACTGCCTCTATGTACAAGAATATAACTACTATAATACTGCCTCTATGTACAAGAATATAACTACTATAATAATGCATCTATGTACAAGAATATAACTACTATAATACTGCACCTATGTACAAGAATATAACTACTATAATACTGCCCCTATGTACAAGAATATAACTACTATAATACTGCCCCTATGTACAAGAATATAACTACTATAATACTGCCCCTATGTACAAGAATATAACTACTATAATACTGCCAACTATGTACAAGAATATAACTACTATAATACTGCCCCTATGTACAAGAATATAACTACTATAATACTGCCAACTATGTACAAGAATATAACTACTATAATACTGCCCCTATGTACAAGAATATAACTACTATAATACTGCCAACTATGTACAAGAATATAACTACTATAATACTGCCCCCTATGTACAAGAATATAACTACTATAATACTGCCAACTATGTACAAGAATATAACTACTATAATACTGCTCCTATGTACAAGAATATAACTACTATAATACTGCGCCTATGTACAAGAATATAACTACTATAATACTGCTTCTATGTACAAGAATATAACTACTATAATACTAACCCTATGTACAAGAATATAACTACTATAATACTGCTCCCTATGTACAAAAAGATAACTACTATAATACTGCCCCCTATGTACAAGAATATAACTACTATAATACTGCCCCTATGTACAAGAATATAACTACTGTAATACTGCCCCTATGTACAAGAATATAACTACTACAGTCATGGCCAAAAGTTTTGAGAATGCTACAAATATTAATTTTTACAAAGTCTACTGCCTAAGTTTGTCTAATGGCAATTTGCATATACTCCAGAATGTCATAAAGAGTGATCAGCTTAACAGCAATTACTTGCAAAGTCAATATTGGTAAGAAAATGAACTTTAACCCCCAAAACACATTTGAGCATCATTGCATTCCTGACTTAAAAGGAGCAGCTAACATTGTTTTAGTGATTGTTCCAGTAACACAGGTGTGGGTGTTGATGAGGACAGGGCTGGCGATCAGTCATGATTAAGTAAGAATGACACCACTGGACACTTTAAAAGGAGGCTGGTGCTTGGTATCATTGTTTCTCTTCAGTTAACCATGGTTATCGCTAAAGAAACACGTGCAGCCATCATTGCTCTGCACAAAAATGGCCTAACAGGGAAGAGCATCGCAGCTACAAAGATTGCACCTCAGTCAACAATCTATCGCATCATCAAGAACTTCAAGGAGAGAGCTTCCATTGTTGCTAAAAAGGCTCCAGGGCGCCCAAGAAGGACCAGCAAACGCCAGGACCGGATCTTAAAACTGTTTCAGCTGCGGGATGGGACTACCAGCAGTGCCGGGCTAGCGCAGCAATGGCAGCAGGCGGGTGTGAGTGCTTCTGCACACACTGTGAGGCGGAGACTGAGCAAGGCCTGGTTTCAAGGAGGGCAGCAAAGAAGCCACTTCTGCCAAGAAAACACATCAGGGACCGACTGATATTCTGCAGAAGGTACAGGGAGTGGACTGCTGAGGACTGGGGGAAAGTCATTTTCTCAGATGAATCCCCTTTTCGATTGTTTGGGACATCTGGAAACAGCTTATTAGGAGAAGAAGAGGTGACGCTACCTCCAGTCTTGTCTCATGCCAACTGTTAAGCATCCGGAAACCATTCATGTGTGGGGTTGCTTCTCAGCCAAGGGAATCGCACCACTCACAGTCTGGCCTAAAAACACAGCCATGAATAAAGAATGGTACCAGAATGTCCTCCAAGAGCAACTTCTCCCAACCGTCCAAGAGCAGGCGCCCAACAATGCCTTTTCCAGCATGATGGAGCACCTTGCCATAAAGCAAAGGGGATCACTAAATGGCTCATGGAACAAAACATAGAGATTTTGGGTCCATGGCCTGGAAACTCCCCAGATCTTAATCCCATTGAGAACTTGTCGGCAATCATCAAGAGACGTGTGGACAAACAAAAACCAACAAATTCTGGCAAAATGCAAGCATTGCTTATGCAAGAATGGACAGCGATCAGTCAGGATTTGCTCCAGAAGGTGATTGAGAGCATGCCAGGGAGAATTGCAGAGGTCCTGAAGAAGAAGGGTCATCACTGCAAATATTCACTTGCTGCATTAACTCATTCTAACTGTCAATAGAACCTTCTGGTCTCATAATATGATTGCAATTATATTTCTGTATGTGATGTAAACATCAGACAAACACAATTAAACACCAGAGGGAACAGATCATGTGAAAATAGCATTTTGGTGTCATTCTCAAAACTTTTGGCCATGACTGTATAATACTGCCCCTATGTACAAAAATATAACTACTATAATCCTGCCCCCTATGTACAAGAATATAACTGCTATAATACTGCCCCTATGTACAAAAATATAACTACTATAATACTGCCCCCTATGTACAAGAATATAACTACTATAATACTGCCCCTATTTACAAGAATATAACTACAATAATACTGCCCCTATGTACAAGAATATAACTACTATAATACTGCCCCTATTTACAAGAATATAACTACAATAATACTGCCCCTATGTACAAGAATATAACTACTATAATACTGCCCCTATATACAAGAATATAACTGCTAAAATACTGCCCCTATATACAAGAATATAACTACTATAATACTGCCCCTATGTACAAAAATATAACTACTATAATACTGCCCCATGTACAAGAATATAACTACTATAATACTGCCCCATGTACAAGAATATAACTACTATAATACTGCCCCTATGCACAAGAATATAACTGCTATAATACTGCCCCTATGTACAAGAATATAACTGCTATAATACTGCCCCTATGTACAAAAATATAACTACTATAATACTGCCCCTATGTACAAAAATATAACTGCTATAATACTGCCCCTATGTACAAAAATATAACTACTATAATACTGCCCCCTATGTACAAGAATATAACTACTATAATACTGCCCCTATATACAAGAATATAACTACAATAATACTGCCCCTATGTACAAGAATATAACTGCTAAAATACTGCCCCTATATACAAGAATATAACTGCTAAAATACTGCCCCTATATACAAGAATATAACTACTATAATACTGCCCCATGTACAAGAATATAACTACTATAATACTGCCCCATGTACAAGAATATAACTACTATAATACTGCCCCTATGTACAAGAATATAACTGCTATAATACTGTCCCCTATGTACAGGAATATAACTAATATAATACTGCTCCTATCTACAAGAATATAACTATATAATACTGCCCCTATGTACAAGAATATAACTGCTATAATACTGCCCCTATGTACAAAAATATAACTACTATAATACTGCCCCCTATGTACAAGAATATAACTACTATAATACTGCCCCTATATACAAGAATATAACTGCTAAAATACTGCCCCTATATACAAGAATATAACTGCTAAAATACTGCCCCTATATACAAGAATATAACTACTATAATACTGCCCCTATGTACAAGAATATAACTACTATAATAATGCACCTATGTACAAGAATATAACTGCTAAAATACTGCCCCTATATACAAGAATATAACTGCTAAAATACTGCCCCTATGTACAAAAATATAACTACTATAATACTGCCCCCTATGTACAAGAATATAACTACTATAATACTGCCCCTATATACAAGAATATAACTGCTAAAATACTGCCCCTATATACAAGAATATAACTACAATAATACTGCCCCTATGTACAAGAATATAACTGCTAAAATACTGCCCCTATATACAAGAATATAACTGCTAAAATACTGCCCCTATATACAAGAATATAACTACTATAATACTGCCCCATGTACAAGAATATAACTACTATAATACTGCTCCCTATGTACAAAAAGATAACTACTATAATACTGCCCCCTATGTACAAGAATATAACTACTATAATACTGCCCCTATGTACAAGAATATAACTACTATAATACTACCCCTATGTACAAGAATATAACTACTATAATACTGCTCCCTATGTACAAAAAGATAACTACTATAATACTGCCCCCTATGTACAAGAATATAACTACTATAATACTGCCCCTATGTACAAGAATATAACTACTGTAATACTGCCCCTATGTACAAGAATATAACTACTACAGTCATGGCCAAAAGTTTTGAGAATGCTACAAATATTAATTTTTACAAAGTCTACTGCCTAAGTTTGTCTAATGGCAATTTGCATATACTCCAGAATGTCATAAAGAGTGATCAGCTTAACAGCAATTACTTGCAAAGTCAATATTGGTAAGAAAATGAACTTTAACCCCCAAAACACATTTCAGCATCATTGCATTCCTGACTTAAAAGGAGCAGCTAACATTGTTTTAGTGATTGTTCCAGTAACACAGGTGTGGGTGTTGATGAGGACAGGGCTGGCGATCAGTCATGATTAAGTAAGAATGACACCACTGGACACTTTAAAAGGAGGCTGGTGCTTGGTATCATTGTTTCTCTTCAGTTAACCATGGTTATCTCTAAAGCAGGGGTGGGCAATTAATTTTCCCATGGGGCCGCATGAGAAATTGGGATTGGTTTAGAGGGCCGGACTAATATAATTACCTCAGTTCTACCCAATATACTACATCACTACACCCCCTCCATATACTACACCTGTATTATACTACATCACTACACCCCCTCCATATACTACACCTGTAATAAACTACATCACTACACCCCCCATATACTACACCTGTATTATACTACATCACTACACCCCCTCCATATACTACACCTGTAATAAACTACATCACTACACCCCCCATATACTACACCTGTATTATACTACATCACTACACCCCCTCCATATACTACACCTGTAATAAACTACATCACTACACCCCCCATATACTACACCTGTATTATACTACATCACTACACCCCCTCCATATACTACACCTGTAATAAACTACACCACTACACCCCCCATATACTACACCTGTATTATACTACATCACTACACCCCCTCCATATACTACACCTGTAATAAACTACATCACTACACCCCTATATACTATACCTGTATTATACTACACTCCCTCCATATACCTGTAATATACTACACCCCCATATACACCTGTATTATACTACACCACTATATAATACACCTCCGATATACTACATCATTACACCCCATATACTACACCTGTAATATACTACACCTCCATATAGCACACCTGTAATATACTACATCACTACATCCCATATAGTACACCTGTAATATACTACATCACTACACCCCTATATACACCTGTAATATACTACATCACTACACCCCTATATACACCTGTAATATACTACATCACTACACCCCTATATACACCTGTAATATACTACATCACTACACCCCTATATACACCTGTAATATACTACACCTCAATATAGCACACCTGTAATATACTACACCTCCATATAGTACACCTGTAATATACTACACCTCAATATAGCACACCTGTAATATACTACACCTCCATATAGCACACCTGTAATATACTACATCACTACACCCCTATATAGCACACCTGTAATATACTACACCTCCATATAGCACACCTGTAATATACTACACCTCAATATAGCACACCTGTAATATACTACACCTCCATATAGCACACCTGTAATATACTACGCCTCCATATAGCACACCTGTAATATACTACACCTCCATATAGCACACCTGTAATATACTACACCTCAATATAGCACACCTGTAATATACTACACCTCCATATAGCACACCTGTAATATACTACATCACTACACCCCTATATAGCACACCTGTAATATACTACACCTCCATATAGCACACCTGTAATATACTACATCACTACACCCCTATATAGCACACCTGTAATATACTACACCTCCATATAGCACACCTGTAATATACTACACCTCCATATAGCACACCTGTAATATACTACACCTCCATATAGCACACCTGTAATATACTACAACTCCATATAGTACACCTGTAATATACTACATCACTACACCCCTATATACACCTGTAATATACTACATCACTACACCCCTATATACACCTGTAATATACTACACCTCAATATAGCACACCTGTAATATACTACACCTCCATATAGTACACCTGTAATATACTACACCTCAATATAGCACACCTGTAATATACTACACCTCCATATAGCACACCTGTAATATACTACATCACTACACCCCTATATAGCACACCTGTAATATACTACACCTCCATATAGCACACCTGTAATATACTACACCTCAATATAGCACACCTGTAATATACTACACCTCAATATAGCACACCTGTAATATACTACACCTCCATATAGCACACCTGTAATATACTACACCTCCATATAGCACACCTGTAATATACTACACCTCCATATAGCACACCTGTAATATACTACACCTCCATATAGCACACCTGTAATATACTACACCTCCATATAGCACACCTGTAATATACTACACCTCCATATAGCACACCTGTAATATACTACACCTCCATATAGCACACCTGTAATATACTACACCTCCATATAGCACACCTGTAATATACTACATCACTATACCCCCATATACTACACCACTATATACACCTCCATATAGCACACCTGTAATATACTACACCTGCACCCCCATATCACACACACTACACCCCATACAGCCTGCACCCCCATATCACACACACTACACCCCATACAGCCTGCACCCCCATATGTCACACACCCTGCCCACATATCTCACCCTGCCTGTACCCCAACTTACCCCTCTCAAACACTCTGCACCCCTTCACATCCTTCTGTCAGTCTGCAGCCCTCATATGCCACTCACCCTGTAGCTCCATCTTCCCTCATATGCACTCACCCTGCAGCCCCCCTCCCCCTCATGTCCCCTCTTTTCTTATTACCAGTCATCATGTGTCCACATCTCCTTCAGCATTCAGCATGTCTTGCTTTCTCCCCGGCAATCCTGTCTCCTCCCACACAGTCACATGGGCGTGACATCATCGCAGGTCCTGGAAGATGAATTATTCCGTCTGCTCTGCTGTGCTGCTCCTTCTCCTGCACTGACTGTGCGGACCTGCACAGGATCTCTCCCTACTCGGCATGCTGCAGCCCGGCTCCACTGCACCGGCTGAAGACGGGCGGGCCGGTCACAAAGAGCAGGCGGGCCGGATGTGGCCCGCGGGCCGCCCGTTGCCCAGGTCTGCTCTAAAGAAACACGTGCAGCCATCATTGCTCTGCACAAAAATGGCCTAACAGGGAAGAGCATCGCAGCTACAAAGATTGCACCTCAGTCACCAATCTATCGCATCATCAAGAACTTCAAGGAGAGAGCTTCCATTGTTGCCAAAAAGGCTCCAGGGCGCCCAAGAAGGACCAGCAAACGCCAGGACCGTATCTTAAAACTGTTTCAGCTGCGGGATGGGACTAGCAGCAGTGGCGAGCTAGCGCAGCAATGGCAGCAGGCTGGTGTGAGGGCTTCTGCACGCACTGTGCGGAGGAGACTGAGCAAGGCCTGGTTTCAAGGAGGGCAGCAAAGAAGCCACTTCTCTCCAGAAAAAAACATCAGGGACCGACTGATATTCTGCAGAAGGTACAGGGAGTGACTGCTGAGGACTGGGGGAAAGTCATTCTCTCAGATGAATCCCCTTTTCGATTGTTTGGGACATCTGGAAAACAGCTTATTAGGAGAAGAAGAGGTGACGCTACCACCAGTCTTGTCTCATGCCAACTGTTAAGCATCCGGAAACCATTCATGTGTGGGGTTGCTCCTCAGCCAAGGGAATCGCACCACTCACAGTCTGGCCTAAAAACACCGCCATGAATAAAGAATGGCACCAGAATGTCCTCCAAGAGCAACTTCTCCCAACTGTCCAAGAGCAGTTTGGCGCCCAACAATGCCTTTTCCAGCATGATGGAGCACCTTGCCATAAAGCAAAGGTGAGCACTAAATGGCTCATGGAACAAAACATAGAGATTTTGGGTCCATGGCCTGGAAACTCCCCAGATCTTGATCCCATTGAGAACTTGTGGGCAATCATCAAGAGACGGGTGGACAAACAAAAACCAACAAATTCTGGCAAAATGCAAGCATTGCTTATGCAAGAATGGACAGCGATCAGTCAGGATTTGCTCCAGAAGATGATTGAGAGCATGCCAGGGAGAATTGCAGAGGTCCTGAAGAAGAAGGGGCAACACTGCAAATATTCACTTGCTGCATTAACTCATTCTAACTGTCAATAGAACCTTCTGGTCTCATAATATGATTGCAATTATATTTCTGTATGTGATGTAAACATCAGACAAACACAATTAAAAACCAGAGGGAACAGATCATGTGAAAATAGCATTTTGGTGTCATTCTCAAAACTTTTGGCCATGACTGTATAATACTGTCCCTATGTACAAAAATATAACTACTATAATACTGCCCCCTATGTACAAGAATATAACTACTATAATACTGCTCCTATGTACACGAATATAACTACTATAATACTGCACCTATGTACAAGAATATAACTACTATAATACTGCCCCTATGTACAAGAAAATAACTACTATAATACTGTCCCTATGTACAAGAATATAACTACTATAATACTGCTCCCTATGTACAAGAATATAATTACTATAATACTGCCCCTATATACAAGAATATAACTGCTATAATACTGCCCCTATGTACAAAAATATAACTACTATAATACTGCCCCCTATGTACAAGAATATAACTACTATAATACTGCCCCTATGTATAAGAATATAACTACTATAATACTACCCCTATGTACAAGAATATAACTACTATAATACTGCACCCATGTACAAGAATATAACTACTATAATACTGCCCCTATGTATAGGAATATAACTACTATAATACTGCTCCTATGTATAGGAATATAACTACTATAATACTGCTCCTATGTACAAGAATATAACTACTATAATACTGCCCCTATGTATAAGAATATAACTACTATAATACTACCCCTATGTACAAGAATATAACTACTATAATACTGCACCTATGTACAAGAATATAACTACTATAATACTGCCCCTATGTACAAGAATATAACTACTATAATACTGCCCCTATGTACAAGAATATAACTACTATAATACTGCCCCTATGTACAAGAATATAACTACTATAATACTGCCCCTATGTACAAGAATATAACTACTATAATACTGCCCCTATGTACAAGAATATAACTACTATAATACTGCTCCTATGTACAAGAATATAACTACTATAATACTGCTCTCTATGTACAAGAATATAACTACTATAATACTGCTCTCTATGTACAAGAATATAACTACTATAATACTGCTCCCTATGTACAAGAATATAACTACTATAATACTGCCCCTATGTACAAGAATATAACTACTATAATACTGCCCCTATGTACAAGAATATAACTACTATAATACTGCCCCTATGTACAAGAATATAACTACTATAATACTGCCCCTATGTACAAGAATATAACTACTATAATACTGCTCCCTATGTACAAGAATATAACTACTATAATACTGCTCCCTATGTACAAGAATATAACTACTATAATACTGCCTCCTATATACAAGAATATAACTACTATAACACTGCTCCCTATGTACAAGAATATAACTACTATAATACTGCCCCCTATGTATAAGAATATAACTACTATAATACTGCCCCCTATATACAAGAATATAACTACTATAATACTGCTCCCTATGTACAAGAATATAACTACTATAATACTGCCCCTATGTAGAAGGGTATAACTACTATGAAAACCGTTCGGCAGTCATGGTGCGGTGTATCATCACTGTATGACGTGCAGTAATTCTGGCGGTTTTTCAGTTTATCACTCCGCTGCGTCACTTACTTGTTTCTGTTTTTTCTGTCCGTTGTCGAGTAATGACTTGGATTTCTCGGCTATTTTCTGTGGGTGGAGAGAACAGAGCGGCGTCAGCTCCTGAACATTGCTATGGCTGTGTCATTACATGATGGGGCTGAGCGCGGGCTGCGGGGGACGGGGTATAGAAGGGTGCCGCATTACTTAAATAGCAGCAATGATG
>NC_134358.1:21519647-21542147 GCF_048569485.1 Anomaloglossus baeobatrachus | reverse complement strand
CACACACACACACACATACATATATATATATATAACATATTTACAATTTATTAGTTTTTGTGTTCTAAAGTTGTATTCCAATAAATATTTTATGTTCTATCCAAATATCTTGATTATTGTATCATAAAAGCAATTAAATGTCTGATGTTCACATTGTACTACAATACATTTTTCACTTAAATATAAGCATTATACTAAATATTATTTAGTAAAATATTCAGCACATTCTGCATTGCACTCCTGTCCCCAATTTATTATATATTTTAGGAGTCGGAGTTGGTGCATTTTATACCGACTCCGACTCCACCAAAATGAGCTCCGACTCCGACTCCACAGCCCTGATCCTGACACTTGAAGTTTATGGGCGGGCATTGAAGTCATGTGATCGGGAGTGAGGGGAACTGAACGTGATAGACTGGGAGTCGGCATCTGACAGCTGCAGACTCTGGTAACCAAGGTAAACATCAGGTAACTAAGTGAAGTGCTTTGCTTGGATACCCGATATTTACCTTGGTTACGAGTGTCCGTAGCTGCTAGGAGCCTGGCTGCCTGCTCACGTAACCAAGGTAAACATCGGGTAACTAAGCGAAGTGCTTTGCTTGGTTACCCGATATTTATCTTGGTTACGAGCGTCCACCGCTCTCAGGCGGGGGAGAGAGAGACTGATCACACCAGGCTGCTTTCTGGGCATGCTCAGTAGAGCAAGCAGGATCCAGTCTATCAGCATGCCAGCGTTCACATGCGTTTGCGTGCAGTATAGTCAGGATCCAGTGACTTGTAGTATTTGGACGCAGCTCAAAAACGCTACATGTAGCGTTTTGGAAAAAAGTTAAAAAACTGCAAGTCGCTGGATCCTGACTATAACGCACGCAAACGCAGGTGAACGCGAGTCCATTGCAAATGCATTGAAATGAAAACGCATTTGCACTGGATCCGTTTTTGCATTACAAACATGACGCATGTTAAAAAAAAAAATGTAGTGTGAAAGCCGCCTTAGATGTAATAAGCCGCTATTCTGTGAAGTCGCTCTTCGTTAGAGAATCCTCATTAAAAAGAAAAAAAAAAAAAGGAGGAAGAAATTCATCGCGATCAGCAAAGCGCATTTAACAAACAAGACTCCGCAGTTGTCCATTACGGTTATTATCGTGGCGCCATCGGGAGTCTTCCCCTCCTGGCCCGATGCAGTCACAGCGGCGGTGGCGGCCCCTCGATGGTGGCGTGAAGTCGCGGAAGACGACCGGTGGTGACTTATGTAATGATATTAATCTGTCTGCAGTACATATTTGCAGCCCTGTGCGAGGCGAGAGGAATGTATAATGCGTCATTTACAGGAAACGTCCCTGATCCGTGCACAACACGAGGCGGACAGTCCGGATGCACGACGTATGACGCACAATAAGCTTTGGAGGTAAATCTAATTAGTGACTTACCTAAAATAAAGAATGAAGCAGTTTTATAAATAGGGTAATAGAAAAAAAAATTCCATACTATTTTTTGTTTACAGGACCAAGGCAGAGTTATTGGTCTCCATGGTTACCAACTACAAACAAACTGTGCATAGTCCGGACGTGCAGTCCTGATGACTCCGGTCCCCCCACGCCTTATGGATGCACCAGGGCAAATAAGGGACTTGACTGCAACGCAACAAAGCAGAATTTGCACGTAAATACATAAATATATATAATTACTAGAAGGTGGCCGGATTCTACGCATCGGGTATTCTAGAATTTACGTATTGTGTAGTTAATGTATGATTTTTGTTATATATATATATATATATACAGATGTTGTTGTTACCAAGTGTTTGTGTAGGGGCTGTACATGTTCTGGGTGTTGTCTGGGTGTGGCGGGGGGTGAGAGCGGTGTTGTATGTGTGTTGCGTTGTTTGTGGAGCGCTGTGTGTCTGTAGCGTTGTGTGTGTGTGTTGCGCGGTTTGTGTGTGTGTGGTGTGTTTTGGGGGGAGGTATGTTTTGTGCAATGTGTGTGTTGTGCGGTATGTGCGTATATTTGTGTGTGCAGCGTTGTCTGTGTGTGTGGGTGTCTGTGTAGGGCAGTTGTTTGTGGTTCCCAGTGTGTGTGTGTGTGTGTGTGTGTGTGTGTGTGTGTGTTGGGGGGAGGTGTGCACTTCTCATCGTGCTCCATCCCCCATGCAGCGCACTTCTCATCGTGCTCCATCCCCCATGCAGCGCACTCCCCATCGTGCTCCATCCCCTATGCTGCGCACCCCCCATCGTGCTCCATCTCCCATGCTGCGCACTCCCAAACGTGCTCCATCCGCCATGCTGCACACTCCCAAACGTGCTCCATCCCCCCATGCAGCGCACTCCCCATCGTGCTTCATCCCCTATGCTGCGCACCCCCCATCGTGCTCCATCTCCCATGCTGCGCACTCCCAAACGTGCTCCATCCGCCATGCTGCGCACTCCCAAACGTGCTCCATCCGCCATGCTGCGCACTCCCAAACGTGCTCCATCTCCCATGCTGCGCACTCCCAAACGTGCTCCATCCGCCATGCTGCACACTCCCAAACGTGCTCCATCCCCCCATGCAGCGCACTCCCCATCGTGCTTCATCCCCTATGCTGCGCACCCCCCATCGTGCTCCATCCGCCATGCTGCGCACTCCCAAACGTGCTCCATCCGCCATGCTGCGCACTTCCAAACGTGCTCCATCCGCCATGCTGCGCACTCCCAAACGTGCTCCATCCGCCATGCTGCGCACTCCCAAACGTGCTCCATCCGCCATGCTGCGCACTCCCCATTGTGCTCCATCCGCCATGCTGCGCACTCCCCATCGTGCTCCATCCCCTATGCTGCGCACCCCCCATCGTGCTCCATCCCCTATGCTGCGCACCCCCCATCGTGCTCCATCTCCCATGCTGCGCACTCCCAAACGTGCTCCATCCGCCATGCTGCACACTCCCAAACGTGCTCCATCCCCCCATGCAGCGCACTCCCCATCGTGCTTCATCCCCTATGCTGCGCACCCCCCATCGTGCTCCATCTCCCATGCTGCGCACATCCCAAACGTGCTCCATCCGCCATGCTGCGCACTCCCAAACGTGCTCCATCCGCCATGCTGCACCAGCATCAGCCTCTCTGCCCGCAGCATCAGCCTCTCTCCTCCCAGCATCAGCCTCTTTCCTCCCAGCATCAGCCTCTCTGTCCCCAGCATCAGCCTCTCTCATCCCAGCATCAGCCTCCCCCAGCATCAGCCTCTCTCCTCCCAGCATCAGCCTCTCTCCTCCCAGCATCAGCCTCTCTCCTCCCAGCATCAGCCTTTTCTGTCCCCAGCATCAGCCTCTCTCCTCCCAGCCTCAGCCTCCCCCAGCATCAGCCTCTCTCCTCCCAGCATCAGCCTCTCTCTTCCCAGCATCAGCCTCTCTCCTCCCAGCCTACCCCAGCCTCAGCCTCCCCCAGCATCAGCCTCTCTTCTCTCAGCCTCCCCATCCCAGCCTTCCCCAGGATCAGCCTCTCTCCTCCCAGCCTCCTCCAGCACGCCGTGCTCCTCTGCCGACACTCACAGATCCGATCGCATACACTCACACACACCCGATCGCATACACTCACGCACACACACTGACGATATTGCACATACGCGCTCACACTCACAACATCCGGAGATACCACATGCTTCTGGCCATGTGATCCTCCGGCAGGTCCTGGAAGCTCACAGCACAGTATCGCCGCCGAGAAGCAAGCGATATCCCAGGATGTTGTGAGTATGTGGATGCGATGTGATGTGTGTGTATATATATATATTATACAGTTAGGTCCAGAAATCTTTGGACAGTGACACAATTTTGGCGAGTTGGGCTCTGCATGCTACCACATTGGATTTGAAATGAAACCTCTACAACAGAATTCAAGTGCAGATTGTAACGTTTAATTTGAAGGTTTGAACAAAAATATCTGATAGAAATTGTAGGAATTGTCACATTTCTTTACAAACACTCCACATTTTAGGAGGTCAAAAGTAATTGGACAAATAAACCAAACCCAAACAAAATATTTTTATTTTCAATATTTTGTTGCAAATCCTTTGGAGGCAATCACTGCCTTAAGTCTGGAACCCATGGACATCACCAAACGCTGGGTTTCCTCCTTCTTAATGCTTTGCCAGGCCTTTACAGCCGCAGCCTTCAGGTCTTGCTTGTTTGTGGGTCTTTCCGTCTTAAGTCTGGATTTGAGCAAGTGAAATGCATGCTCAATTGGGTTAAGATCTGGTGATTGACTTGGCCATTGCAGAATGTTCCACTTTTTTGCACTCATGAACTCCTGGGTAGCTTTGGCTGTATGCTTGGGGTCATTGTCCATCTGTACTATGAAGCGCCGTCCGATCAACTTTGCGGCATTTGGCTGAATCTGGGCTGAAAGTATATCCCGGTACACTTCAGAATTCATCCGGCTACTCTTGTCTGCTGTTATGTCATCAATAAACACAAGTGACCCAGTGCCATTGAAAGCCATGCATGCCCATGCCATCACGTTGCCTCCACCATGTTTTACAGAGGATGTGGTGTGCCTTGGATCATGTGCCGTTCCCTTTCTTCTCCAAACTTTTTTCTTCCCATCATTCTGGTACAGGTTGATCTTGGTCTCATCTGTCCATAGAATACTTTTCCAGAACTGAGCTGGCTTCATGAGGTGTTTTTCAGCAAATGTAACTCTGGCCTGTCTATTTTTGGAATTGATGAATGGTTTGCATCTAGATGTGAACCCTTTGTATTTACTTTCATGGAGTCTTCTCTTTACTGTTGACTTAGAGACAGATACACCTACTTCACTGAGAGTGTTCTGGACTTCAGTTGATGTTGTGAATGGGTTCTTCTTCACCAAAGAAAGTATGCGGCGATCATCCACCACTGTTGTCATCCGTGGACGCCCAGGCCTTTTTGAGTTCCCAAGCTCACCAGTCAATTCCTTTTTTCTCAGAATGTACCAGACTGTTGATTTTGCTACTCCAAGCATGTCTGCTATCTCTCTGATGGATTTTTTCTTTTTTTTCAGCCTCAGGATGTTCTGCTTCACCTCAATTGAGAGTTCCTTAGACCGTATGTTGTCTGGTCACAGCAACAGCTTCCAAATGCAAAACCACACACCTGTAATCAACCCCAGACCTTTTAACTACTTCATTGATTACAGGTTAACGAGGGAGACGCCTTCAGAGTTAATTGCAGCCCTTAGAGTCCCTTGTCCAATTACTTTGGTCCCTTGAAAAAGAGGAGGCTATGCATTACAGAGCTATGATTCCTAAACCCTTTCTCCGATTTGGATGTGAAAACTCTCATATTGCAGCTGGGAGTGTGCACTTTCAGCCCATATTATATATAGAATTGTATTTCTGAACATGTTTTTGTAAACAGCTAAAATAACAAAACTTGTGTCACTGTCCAAATATTTCTGGACCTAACTGTATATATATATATATATATATATATATATATATATATATATATATATAATATATTCCCGGAATCTCATTCTTCCCGTGCATCATACATATATCGGGGCCGCACGGTTACTCTGCACAGATGATCAGCGGCGCCGCTCTGCGATGTCTACTGGACTGATTCTCTCTGGTAAATAATCTGTACGTCCTGTTCAATGTTTTTCTTTTAATTATTGCAGTTCATCGGCGCTGTTACTTGGTGACCGCACAGCGTCATTCATTAATGCACCGCGAGCTGCTGATGGAGGGGCTTCCGGCAGCAGAGGTGCAGGGGACACAGCGGTATCGGGGGCTGGTAAGAGAATAATGCAGATATCACAGCAGTGCTCCGTGCCGCGCTCTACGTCCATATCAGCCGGCGAGTCTGTCCATTATTATACATCCACCGTCAGTCACACCACGTCCTCTAATAAGTGCCCCATTTGGGGGGTGGGAGTGCCCCATTCTGGAAGGATAAGAGAGTGCCTCGTCCCCCATCTGGTCTAGAGGGGAGGGGGGGGGGGTGAGAGAGCCCTGTGTGGAGGGATAAGAAAGCGCCCCATCCGGGGAGGAATAAGAGCGCCCCATCCATAGGGGATAAGAGCGCCCCATCCATAGGGGATAAGAGCGCCCCATCCTTAGGGGATAAGAGCGCCCCATCCTTAGGGGATAAGAGCGCCCCCATCCTTAGGGGATAAGAGCGCCCCCATCCATAGGGGATAAGAGCGCCCCCATCCATAGGGGATAAGAGCGCCCCCATCCATAGGGGATAAGAGCGCCCCATCCATAGGGGATAAGAGCGCCCCATCCATAGGGGATAAGAGCGCCCCATCCTTAGGGGATAAGAGCGCCCCATCCTTAGGGGATAAGAGCGCCCCATCCTTAGGGGATAAGAGCGCCCCATCCTTAGGGGATAAGAGCGCCCCATCCTTAGGGGATAAGAGCGCCCCATCCTTAGGGGATAAGAGCGCCCCATCCTTAGGGGATAAGAGCGCCCCATCCTTAGGGGATAAGAGCGCCCCATCCTTAGGGGATAAGAGCGCCCCATCCTTAGGGGATAAGAGCGCCCCCATCCATAGGGGATAAGAGCGCCCCCATCCATAGGGGATAAGAGCGCCCCATCCATAGGGGATAAGAGCGCCCCATCCATAGGGGATAAGAGCACCCCATCCATAGGGGATAAGAGCGCCCCATCCATAGGGGATAAGAGCACCCCATTCATAGGGGATAAGAGCGCCCCATCCATAGGGGATAAGAGCACCCCATCCATAGGGGATAAGAGTGCACCATCCATAGGGGATAAGAGTGCCCCATCCATAGGGGATAAGAGTGCCCCATCCATAGGGGATAAGAGCGCCCCATCCATAGGGGATAAGAGCGCCCCATCCATAGGGGATAAGAGCGCCCCATCCATAGGGGATAAGAGCGCCCCATCCATAGGGGATAAGAGTGCACCATCCATAGGGGATAAGAGTGCACCATCCATAGGGGATAAGAGTGCCCCATCCATAGGGGATAAGAGTGCCCCATCCATAGGGGATAAGAGTGCCCCATCCATAGGGGATAAGAGTGCACCATCCATAGGGGATAAGAGCGCCCCATCCATAGAGGATAAGAGCGCCCCATCCATAGGGGATAAGAGCGCCCCATCCATAGGGGATAAGAGTGCACCATCCATAGGGGATAAGAGTGCCCCATCCATAGGGGATAAGAGTGCACCATCCATAGGGGATAAGAGTGCCCCATCCATAGGGGATAAGAGTGCACCATCCATAGGGGATAAGAGTGCCCCATCCATAGGGGATAAGAGTGCCCCATCCATAGGGGATAAGAGTGCACCATCCATAGGGGAATATGAAAGTGCTACATCCAGAGGGGATAAAAAAAAAAAAAGCACCCCCATCTGTGGAGGGTAAGAGAGTGCCCCATACGGTGGGAATAAGAGCGCCCATCCAGAGGATAAGGCTACTTTCACACTTGCGTTGAACGGTATCCGTTGCATTGCGTTGTGTAACGGATGCAACGGATGTGTTGCATATAGTGACACAACGGATGCAACGGATGCTGCAAAACAACGCAATTCGTTTTGATTTTTTTTTTTTTTTTTTTTCCCGGTTTTACCAGCGGCAGACTATAGTGAACGATCAGCTGATCGTTCCCTGCAGCCGGCCGCTGGGTGATCAGCTGATTGCTCCCAGTAGCCGGCCGCCGGGTGATCAGCTGATCGCTCCCGCCCGCCGGGTGATCAGCTGATCGCTCCCGGCTGCCGGGTGATCAGCTGATCGCTCCCTGCAGCCGGCTGCCGGGTGATCAGCTGATCGCTCCCGGCCGCCGGGTGATCAGCTGATCGCTCCCGGCCGCCGGGTGATCAGCTGATCGCTCCCTGCAGCCGGCCGCCGGGTGATCAGCTGATCGCTCCCTGCAGCCGGCTGCCGGGTGATCAGCTGATCGCTCCCGGCCGCCGGGTGATCAGCTGATCGCTCCCTGCAGCCGGCCGCCGGGTGATCAGCTGATCGCTGTCACTTGCCGGCGCCCGGGCATGCCGGCGGGCGGGCGCTCAGCTGAGCGCTGTGACTTGCCGGCGGCCGGGCATGCTGGTGGCCGGTCATTCAGCTGAGCGCTGTCGCTTGCCGACGGCCGGGCGCTCAGCTGAACGTTCGGCCACCGCGAGCCAAAATAAAGTTTGATTTAAAAAAAAAAAAAAAAAAAAGAGCATGCGCAGTGAAATCCAGAGGATTCCGCTGCTCAAAATAACGTTACATGCTGCGTTCCTCCCGCTGGGCGGAAGCAACGGAGCGTCGCCCAGCGGAAGCAACGCAGCTCCTTTTGGTACAATCCGTCAACCATACAAGTCTATGGGAAACAGCGGAATCCGTTAACGGATTCCGCTGTTTCCCAAAAGGGCGGATTGTAACGGAAGGAAAATAACGCAAGTGTGAAAGTACCCTAAGAGACACCGCATCCAAGGGAAAATAAAAGTGCTAAATCCAGGGGGTTTAAAATAAATAAATAAATAAATAAATAAATAAATAAATAAATAAACGCCCCACCCAGTTGGGATAAGAGAACGCCCCATCCACTGGAAAAAGAGCGCACCCCATCCAGGGAGTTAAAAAAAAAAAAAAAAGAAGTGGGGGGGGGGGGATTGGTGCCCCCCATAGGGATGGCATACTAAAATTCAGCATGCTCACTCTTTTTCTTTACCAGGTGTCTGATTTCATGGAGACCTCACAAGCCCCCTGTACGAGGCAGCGGCTGATTGTGGCTGTACACCGCTGTATTATGGGGGGTATAGAGCGAGACCTCACAAGCCCCCTGTACGAGGCAGCGGCTGACTGTGGCTATACACCGCTGTATTATGGGGGTATAGAGCGAGACCTCACAAGCCCCCTATATGAGGCAGCGGCTGACTGTGGCTGTACACCGCTGTATTATGGGGGGTATAGAGCGAGACCTCACAAGCCCCCTATATGAGGCAGCGGCTGATTGTGGCTATACACCGCTGTATTATGGGGGTATAGAGCGAGACCTCACAAGCCCCCTATATGAGGCAGCGGCTGATTGTGGCTATACACCGCTGTATTATGGGGGTATAGAGCGAGACCTCACAAGCCCCCTATACGAGGCAGCGGCTGATTGTGGCTGTACACCGCTGTATTATGGGGGTATAGAGCGAGACCTCACAAGCCCCCTATACGAGGCAGCGGCTGATTGTGGCTGTACACCGCTGTATTATGGGGGTATAGAGCGAGACCTCACAAGCCCCCTATATGAGGCAGCGGCTGACTGTGGCTATACACCGCTGTATTATGGGGGTATAGAGCGAGACCTCACAAGCCCCCTATATAAGGCAGCGGCTGACTGTGGCTATACACCGCTGTATTATGGGGGTATAGAGCGAGACCTCACAAGCCCCCTATACGAGGCAGCGGCTGATTGTGGCTGTACACCGCTGTATTATGGGGGTATAGAGCGAGACCTCACAAGCCCCCTATATGAGGCAGCGGCTGACTGTGGCTATACACCGCTGTATTATGGGGGTATAGAGCGAGACCTCACAAGCCCCCTGTACGAGGCAGCGGCTGATTGTGGCTGTACACCGCTGTATTATGGGGGGTATAGAGCGAGACCTCACAAGCCCCCTATATGAGGCAGCGGCTGATTGTGGCTATACACCGTTGTATTATGGGGGGGTATAGAGCGAGACCTCACAAGCCCCCTGTACGAGGCAGCGGCTGATTGTGGCTGTACACCGCTGTATTATGGGGGTATAGAGCGAGACCTCACAAGACCCCTATATGAGGCAGCGGCTGACTGTGGCTATACACCGCTGTATTATGGGGGTATAGAGCGAGACCTCACAAGCCCCCTATATGAGGCAGCGGCTGATTGTGGCTATACACCGCTGTATTATGGGGGTATAGAGCGAGACCTCACAAGCCCCCTATATGAGGCAGCGGCTGACTGTGGCTATACACCGCTGTATTATGGGGGGTATAGAGCGAGACCTCACAAGCCCCCTGTACGAGGCAGCGGCTGATTGTGGCTGTACACCGCTGTATTATGGGGGTATAGAGCGAGACCTCACAAGCCCCCTATATGAGGCAGCGGCTGACTGTGGCTATACACCGCTGTATTATGGGGGTATAGAGCGAGACCTCACAAGCCCCCTATATGAGGCAGCGGCTGATTGTGGCTATACACCGCTGTATTATGGGGGTATAGAGCGAGACCTCACAAGCCCCCTATATGAGGCAGCGGCTGACTGTGGCTATACACCGCTGTATTATGGGGGGTATAGAGCGATTTTCCGCAGCCGCCACGTCCAGCCCCCTGCGGCCGGCTGTGGAGGACGGAAGGCGCAGACATTATCCACAGATGTTCCTTCCAATGCAGTAACCGTTAATCTCCTTTCCCGGCCTCCTGCTCCTCATCCCCCTGCGAGCGGCGGCCATTGTCTGGGTGCGCGGTATCTGCTCTGCAGCCGCGGGAGGCTCGCGGGGGATGGAGAGGATTTTCGGTGGTTGCTGCAGAGCATTTGCAAGCCATATGATTAGTGCATTGTACAGATAAGGGGGGGAGGCGAGATAAGGGGGGCAGCGACCGGCTCTCTGGCCAGAGGACTGCTGTGTAAGCGCACGCTTTTCTGCTCGCTTGGCTTTTGAACAGATTTACCAGAAAATGGATTTATTTTCTAATTTTGCGAGTAAAAAGTTGCGGCGATGGCTCCACATTCATCATTTTATGCAACACTTGCATCCGCGATGAAGCCGTTACATTCCGCGCGACGCTTCCGGGATCCAACCTGCGGAGGGAAAACTCCTAAACCTGGTCCCCCCCGCGCAGAGCTCTGAGCACCGCCGGACCCGCTCCATGTACACGGTAGGGAGCCCCCATTAGAGGGGTATTCCCCCAATCCTAAACTGAGTGCACCCTGCTGTGGTATCGCATAACTATGATCAGTGCAGGTCCGACCGCTGCGACCGATCCTTTGTACGGAGCCGCGGTGCAGCGATGGGGCGGAGCTGCCTTCTCCTTCCAATCCTTCCTGCACCGCAGTGCCCCAAACACCAGAATGGGGGCGCACTGCCGCCCCTTGCGCAGTGGGTGAACAGGGTGCCAATATGGAAGGAAAAGGAGGGCAAAACCGCACTGCACCAACACTGACCCCATTATTCAAATCATTGGGTCCAGGGGCCGTGGACATTGGAAAAAATTCAGCACCAAGAAGTAATCACACCCCCATCAGTAGAACATATGTTAATACATCATGACTTTCTAGTATCTGCAGAATTACTGCAAATGTTCACAAACCTCTCAAGGGGAAGAAAAAAAAAATTCCTATTGTAAAACCAGAAGGGAGGAGGGGGATGCAGCTGCAGTATTGCTCCCTCAATGCATGTGTGTAATGGGAGAAGCAGAATGGAGAGAGCACTCCGCACAGCGGTGACATCACACCAAAAGCCCAATTAGTAGGAACACAGACGAAACGCGCGTCGTGTGCTGACAGACCCAACCTATAGTGGGGAATGCAATGGGGGTCCACATAATAATCAACACCAGGGCAGAGAACTACAATACCCAGCAGGCACATCCAACTGACCACCATTATTACTCTCTTACCAGTATCAAACGCAGAGATTATTTTTGTTAAAGGGCCACATACCCTAAATACAGTCGCTGTTATAGTGTTGGAAATGTAGACACTAACGTAAATGGCGCTATGGGACATGTAGTAGTTGTCATAGGGGCAGAGAGATTTTGGCACTTTCCCGTCATTCACCCCAATAAAGGACGCTACAGCACAGTCTGAAATGGCTGATAACAGAGACTAGCAGCTTATGCACCTACACTACGTTCACCTGATCCCTCTGCAAAGGCTCAGTCTCTCCCTAGATTGAATGAGGCGACATCAGATCCATGAAGAGAGCTATATATTTTAAATGTTTGTTCTCTTTTGCATAAAATCACGGCCTTGCTGCAGTCATCCCCCACAAAACAAGATCAAATGGCTGGTGATGCACATTCCAGTGTAATATGTTCAGGGCCTGTGCCGAATCTCAAGTTCTGTAACCTGCAAAACACTCAGAATTAATCTAAACCGGCATTCTGCCAGCACTATAGGTACAGGAACGTCCTTTCCCCTTCACAACAAGCACTGCTTTCCTGCCCAAACTGTATGCTCACTTCTCCACTAGGTAAGTGTGTAGTTTAACCGCTGGTAGAGCAGAAGTAGAGGTGTGGACATCAACCAACTCTACCCCCCCACCCTCCAATATGCTTATACAGTAGAGACAAAGGCCCCATCCTCCACTTTCTGTAGATAAAGACGCCCCCTTCTCTGTGGAGACAAAGACTCAACCACACAAGCTGCAGGGATAAAGACTCTTCTACTTCCCGTAAAGACAAAAAACAGCCCCCTCTTACTGTACAGAGAAAAAAGACCCGCCCCTGCTTATACTAGAGAAAAAAGACCCACCTCTGCTTATACTAGAGGGAAAAAGACCCGCCCCTGCTTATACTAGAGGAAAAAGACCCGCCCCTGCTTACACTAGAGGGAAAAAGACCCGCCCCTGCTTACACTAGAGGGAAAAAGACCCGCCCCTGCTTACACTAGAGGGAAAAAGACCCGCCCCTGCTTACACTAGAGGGGAAAAAGACCCGCCCCTGCTTATACTAGAGGGGAAAAATACCCGCCCATGCTTATACTAGAGGAAAAAGACCCGCCCCTGCTTATACTAGAGGAAAAAGACCCGCCCCTGCTTATACTAGAGGAAAAAGACCTGCCCCTGCTTATACTAGAGGAAAAAGACCCGTCCTTGCTTACACTAGAGGAAAAAGACCCACCCCTGCTTACACTAGAGGAAAAAGACCCGCCCCTGCTTATACTAGAGGAAAAAGACCCACCCCTGCTTATACTAGAGAAAAAAGACCCTACCCCTGCTTACACTAGAGGGAAAAAGACCCGCCCCTGCTTACACTAGAGGGAAAAAGATCCGCCCCTGCTTACACTAGAGGGAAAAAGATCCGCCCCTGCTTACACTAGAGGGAAAAACACCCGCCCCTGCTTACACTAGAGGGAAAAAGACCCGCCCCTGCTTACACTAGAGGGAAAAAGACCCACCCCTGCTTATAGTACAGAGAAAAAGACCCACCCCTGCTTGTACCACAGAGGAAATAGAAACACTCCTTATTTTACAGAAGAAAAAAGACCCGCCCCTGCTTATACAGAGGGGAAAAAAAAAGAGTTTCCTCTTACTGTAAAGAGAAAAAGACCCACCTCGGGAATGTACACTAAAAAAATCCTCACTTATACTACAGAGGGGAGAAAAAAAGTCCCCACTTATTGTACAGATGAAAAAGACCACTTTGCTTAAAAGGAACCCGTCAGGTGTAATATGGAGTGAGAGCCACGAGCAGTTCTGGGTGCATATTACTAATCCGTGCCCATCCGCCCCCGTACACATTGGAGGGATGGTTCAGACTGAGGACAGTAATTTAGTATTTTATAGTTGTGACTTTACCAACACTGCAGTGACCATGTAAGAGGTGAGGAACGTGTCACGGTGACGGAGGGGAGATCAGGTCCCTAATAGAGAGCGAGGAGGCCTCGTGTGCCTGCGGAGGAGTTTTCGGAGGGTGGAGGGGTCGCTCCAGCACACGGGTTATTTTCAGCTCTCTCATCTTGGCAGAAGGAGATTGGGATGACGGGAATTTCAGGTGTTGGAGATTCCCTACAGATCTTTACTCCAGCAGATGAGAGGAGACGTGCCATGTCCCGGATGTACGACCCCTCTGACCTAGCATCACATGCATGCACCAGGAGGCTCAGGATGCACATGCATAGGATGGAGCAGAGCATTATGGGGCAGCTAGTAAGAGGATCAGGTGCGATGCTCTGCAGCAGAGGAGGCTCCGGCAAATGACCGTAGGAGTGAAGTATTTTTAGTCCGGGAAATGTGCGGCACTTAGCCATTTTCGTGTCATATGTGTCAAGCGGAGCAATTTCCCGGAAGCAATTAAGAGGCGCAGGACGTGGATGGAGTCATCTTCATGACAGGGGTTAGGAGCGCAGACTTATCAGCTCAAAGTGCAGGAACATACGTGTCCCCTGCTCAGCAGGAGGGGCCTGCGCACGAAGCCCCCTGATCCCACCACCCCGGCCAGCGCCTGGTGAGAGCGGCCGAGACACCAGAATAACATCGTTCCCACACACTGTGTATTGTCAAGCTGCTCTCCTGCTAAATGCACATGCACCAGGGAGGGGCCGAGGCGGGCCAGAGGCAGGCGAGAGGGGCCGGGCGGGCCAGAGGCGAGAGGGGCCGAAGCGGGCCAGAGGGAGGCGAGAGGGGCCGAGGCGGGCCAGAGGCAGGCGAGAGGGGCCGAGGCGGGCCAGAGGCAGGCGAGAGGGGCCGAGGCGGGCCAGAGGCAGGCGAGAGGGGCCGAGGCGGGCCAGAGGCAGGCGAGAGGGGCCGAGGCGGGCCAGAGGCAGGCGAGAGGGGCCGAGGCGGGCCAGAGGCAGGCGAGAGGGGCCGAGGCGGGCCAGAGGCAGGCGAGAGGGGCCGAGGCGGGCCAGAGGCAGGCGAGAGGGGCCGAGGCGGGCCAGAGGCAGGCGAGAGGGGCCGGGGCGGGCCAGAGGCAGGCGAGAGGGGCCGAGGCGGGCCAGAGGCAGGCGAGAGGGGCCGAGGCGGGCCAGAGGCAGACGAGAGGGGCCGAGGCGGGCCAGAGGCAGGCGAGAGGGGCCGAGGCGGGCCAGAGGCAGGCGAGAGGGGCCGAGGCGGGCCAGAGGCAGGCGAGAGGGGCCGAGGCGGGCCAGAGGCAGGCGAGTGGGGCCGAGGCGGGCCAGAGGCAGGCGAGAGGGGCCGAGGCGGGCCAGAGGCAGGCGAGAGGGGCCGAGGCGGGCCAGAGGCAGGCGAGAGGGGCCGAGGCGGGCCAGAGGCAGGCGAGAGGGGCCGAGGCGGGCCAGAGGCAGGCGAGAGGGGCCGAGGCGGGCCAGAGGCAGGCGAGAGGGGCCGAGGCGGGCCAGAGGCAGGCGAGAGGGGCCGAGGCGGGCCAGAGGCAGGCGAGAGGGGCCGAGGCGGGCCAGAGGCAGGCGAGAGGGGCCGAGGCGGGCCAGAGGCAGGCGAGAAGGGCCAGAGGCAGGCGAGAGGGGCCGAGGCGGGCCAGAGGCAGGCGAGAGGGGCCGAGGCGCGCCAGAGGCAGGCGAGAGGGGCCAAGGCGAGCCAGAGGCAGGCGAGAGGGGCCGAGGCGAGCCAGAGGCAGGCGAGAGGGGCCGAGGCGAGTCAGAGGCAGGCGAGAGGGGCCGAGGCAGGCCAGAGGCAGGCGAGAGGGGCCGAGGCAGGTCAGAGGAAGGCGAAAGGAGCAGAGGCGAGCCTGGTGAGAGCGGCCGAGACACCAGAATAACATTGTTCCCACACACCGTGTATTGTCAAGCTGCTCTCCTGCTAAATGCACGTGCACCAGGGAGGGGCTGGAGGCGGGCCCAAGGCGAGAGGGGCCGAGGCGGGCCAGAAGGGCCGAGGCGGGCCCGAGGCGAAAGGGGCCGAGGCGGGCCGAGACAGGCCAAAGCAGAGAGGGGCCGAGGCAGGCCAAAGCAGAGAGGGGCCGAGGCAGGCCAAAGCAGAGAGGGGCCGAGGCAGGCCAAAGCAGAGAGGGGCCGAGGCAGGCCAAAGCAGAGAGGGGCCGAGGCAGGCCAAAGCAGAGAGGGGCCGAGGCAGGCCAAAGCAGAGAAGGGCCAGAGAAGGCCAAAGCAGAGAAGGGCCAGAGAAGGCCAAAGCAGAGAAGGGCCAGAGAAGGCCAAAGAAAAGAGGGGTGAAGGGCAAAGCGGAGTGCTGGAAAGAAAGAGGCCAAACAAGGGAGCAAGAAAAGGTGGGGGAACTCTCAAAAGTTACATTTCCATAGTATCCACTCACGCTCAGAATTTCAATTTGATATACGCAGCGTGTGAATGATGTGGAAGAGCTGCAGCTTCAGGACCCCCCAGCGGACGTTGTACACAGATCTGCAGCTTCAGGACCCCCCAGCGGACGTTGTACCCAGATCTGCAGCTTCAGGACCCCCCAGCGGACGCTGTACCCATATCTGCAGCTTCAGGACCCCCCAGCGGACGTTGTACACAGATCTGCAGCTTCAGGACCCCCCAGCGGACGTTGTACACAGATCTGCAGCTTCAGGACCCCCCAGCGGACGCTGTACACAGATCTGCAGCTTCAGGACCCCCAGCGGACGTTGTACACAGATCTCCAGCTTCAGGACCCCCAGCGGACGTTGTACCCAGATCTGCAGCTTCACAACCCCCAGCGGACGTTGTACCCAGATCTGCAGCTTCAGGACCCCCCAGCGGACGTTGTACCCAGATCTGCAGCTTCACAACCCCCAGCGGACGTTGTACCCAGATCTGCAGCTTCAGGACCCCCAGCGCACTTTGTACCCAGATCTGCAGCTTCAGGACCCCCAGCGGACGTTGTACACAGATCTGCAGCCGACCTGCGCTGTGGATATTTCCCGTGAGATTGGAGTAGAGTTCACACAGCAGGTCTGTAGATCACTGGAGTGAGGGGACAGAAAAGAACTTGCAAAGCTGCACTGCACATTCACTACTCGTGCTGTGCCTCTGCGACTGCCTATGCAGAGCGCTATGCACACCGCGCAGGGTCAGGAGTGGATATGGGCCTGATCCCACTCAATGTCAGATGTCAGAACCAGTAGTCAGACGCAGACTGGTTGGTCGGGTGGAGAAGATCCGTATTAATCCCAGTATATTCGGTCACCCATCAGCCCTCGTACATATCCGTCATGTCTCCGGCTGAAGAGTGATTTATCCTCCATATTCACCATCTGCACAAATCACAGATCAAGGTGTCCGCTAACATTCAACATAGGGAAGATGGCAGTCAGGAAATCCCAGATCTCTTCTTGCTGTCAATGAATGGAAAACATAACATTTCCATAGAGAATACACAGAGAGCAGGAGCGAGCAAGAGCTGGAAATCAGAGCTGCTCTCTATTCACTGACAGCAAGCAGGGAAGCTGGAAACAGAAGAGGATGGAAGATAATTGAGGATTAGTGTCTGCCAGGATAAAGGACACAGGCAATAATGCAGAGGAGATCCGAGCCATCCGCACATGACAAAGAAACGGAGGACGAACGCTTCTATCCCGAAATGAAAGATGGCAGTAACCATGGAAATACAGAGATGGAAGCGGAGTGTCCTCAATTCACACACCGGAAGAAACGCAGACCCCCGAGCACAGTCACAAACAGCAGCAGAAGGGAAAACAAAACCACAGAAGTGACCCCCGACCATCACCAGAGGGGTCCACCGACAGCCAGGGGTCTCTACACCACTGCACGAGGGGGAAATACACACAGCACAATGATCACTATATCACCACCAAGCCTAGGAAAAATAACTCTAACCCATATATACACCTACTATAATACTGCCCCCTATGTACAAGAATATAACCACTATAATACTGCCCCCTATGTACAAGAATATAACTACTATAATACTGCCCCCTATGTACAAGAATATAACTACTATAATACTTCTCCTATGTACAATAATATATCTACTATAATACTGCCCCTATGTACAAGAATATAACTACTATAACACTGCCCCTATGTACAAGAATATAACTACTATAATACTGCCCCCTATGTACAAGAATATAACTACTATAATACTGCCCCCTATGTACAAGAATATAACTACTATAATACTTCTCCTATGTACAATAATATATCTACTATAATACTGCCCCTATGTACAAGAATATAACTACTATAACACTGCCCCTATGTACAAGAATATAACTACTATAATACTGCATCTATGTACAAGAATATAACTACTATAATACTGCCCCTATGTACAAGAATATAACTACTATAATACTGCCCCCTATGTACAAGAATATAACTACTATAATACTGCCCCCTATGTACAAGAATATAACTACTATAATACTGCCCCCTATGTACAAGAATATAACTACTATAATACTGCCCCCTATGTACAAGAATATAACTACTATAATACTGCCCCCTATGTACAAGAATATAACTACTATAATACTGCCCCTATGTACAAGAATATAACTACTATAATACTGCCCCTATGTACAAGAATATAACTACTATAATACTGCTCCTATGTACAAGAATATAACTACTATAATACTGCCCCTATGTACAAGAATATAACTACTATAATACTGCCCCTATGTACAAGAATATAACTACTATAATACTGCCCCTATGTACAAGAATATAACTACTATAATACTGCCCCTATGTACAAGAAAATAACTAATATAATACTGCCCCTATGTACAAGAATATATCTACTATAATACTGCCTCTATGTACAAGAATATAACTACTATAATACTGCCCCTATGTACAAGAATATAACTACTATAATACTGCCCCTATGTACAAGAATATAACTACTATAATACTGCTCCTATGTACAAGAATATAACTACTATAATACTGCTCCTATGTACAAGAATATAACTACTATAATACTGCCCCTATGTACAAGAATATAACTACTATAATACTGCCCCTATGTACAAGAATATAACTACTATAATACTGCCCCCTATGTACAAGAATATAACTACTATAATACTGCCTCTATGTACAAGAATATAACTACAATAATACTGCCCTCTTTGTACAAGAATATAACTACTATAATACTGCCCCTATGCACAAGAATATAACTACAATAATTGTGCAGCTATGTACAGGAAAATAACTACTATAATACTGCCCCTATGTACAAGAATATAACTACTATAATACTGCCCCTATGTACAAGAATATAACTACTATAATACTGACCCTATGTACAAGAATATAACTACTATAATACTGCCCCTATGTACAAGAATATAACTACTATAATACTGCCTATGTACAAGAATATAAGTACTATAATACTGCCTCTATGTACAAGAATATAACTACTATAATACTGCCCCTATGTACAAGGATATAACTACTATAATACTGCCCCCTATATACAAGAATATAACTACTATAATACTGCCCCTATGTACAAGAATAGAACTACTATAATACTGCCTCCTATGTACAAGAATATAACTACTATAATACTGCTCCTATGTACAAGAATGTAACTACTATAATACTGCCCCTATGTACAAGAATATAACTACTATAATACTGCCCCCTATGTACAAGAATATAACAACTATAATACTGCTCCTATGTACAAGAATATAACTACTATAATACTGCTCCTATGTATAAGAATATAACTACTATAATACTGCCCCCTATGTACAAGAATATAACAACTATAATACTGCCCCTATGTACAAGAATATAACAACTATAATACTGCCCCCTATGTACAAGAATATAACTACTATAATACTGCTCCTATGTACAAGAATATAACTACTATAATACTGCTCCTATGTATAAGAATATAACTACTATAATACTGCCCCCTATGTACAAGAATATAACTACTATAATACTGCCCCTATGTACAAGAAAATAACTAATATAATACTGCCCCTATGTACAAGAATATATCTACTATAATACTGCCTCTATGTACAAGAATATAACTACTATAATACTGCCCCTATGTACAAGAATATAACTACTATAATACTGCTCCTATGTACAAGAATATAACTACTATAATACTGCCCCTATGTACAAGAATATAACTACTATAATACTGCCCCTATGTACAAGAATATAACTACTATAATACTGCTCCTATGTACAAGAATATAACTACTATAATACTGCCCCTATGTACAAGAATATAACTACTATAATACTGCTCACTATGTAGAGGAATATAACTGCTATAATACTGCCCACTATGTACAGGAATATAACTACTATAATACTGCCCACTATGTACAAGAATATAACTGCTATAATACTGCCCACTATGTACAGGAATATAACTGCTATAATACTGCCCACTATGTAGAGGAATATAACTGCTATAATACTGCCCACTATGTACAAGAATATAACTGCTATAATACTGCCCACTATGTACAGGAATATAACTGCTATAATACTGCCCACTATGTACAGGAATATAACTGCTATAATACTGCCCACTATGTAGAGGAATATAACTGCTATAATACTGCCCACTATGTACAGGAATATAACTGCTATAATACTGCCCACTATGTAGAGGAATATAAATACTATAATACTGCCTCCTATGTACAGGAATATAACTGCTATAATACTGCGGGGTGATCACATCTTCCCCTCACTCCCTGTAGTTGCACTGCTCCTCTCTTCCCAGTTTGGGGATTTCGCCGTTCTCCGCACTTTGATGAATGGAGTCAGAGGTTGGAAGCATTTAACTAATGGTGATTTAATGGAGAGATCACAGCCGGGCGCAGCACAGGGGCTTCTTTTAAGTGTCAGTTTGGTTAATTGAGGGGAGTCCTTTCCCGGTGTCTCATGTACATTTCTTATGCGGCTGAGGAAGTGTTGGGGGAGAGGAGACGATTTCCATAAACGCTTTGACACGTCGTTTAGAGTCATGCTAATGTGCTAATCCCTTCAAAGTAATACCTTGAATGCGCAGCGTTCAGCCCTGAGCTTGGATCGCGCTGCGCTCGCGCCATTTATTCCTGCTGCTCTGTAATCCGGACATGAAAGCGCTGCTCCCAGAGTAAAGAGATTACCAGATTTGAATATTTACTTTTTATGCTGGGATTTTTTTTGTGCTCTCAGTAAAACATCTACATCATGACTTTACTTTATGAAGAGGCGCAAGATTAACCCTTACACTGCCTGATATCCGCAATGAGTATGAACAATCCAGAATTACATACACTATTATACCCCAGAGCTGCACTCACTATTCTGCTGGTGCAGTCACTGTGTACATACATTACATGACTGATCTGGAGTTACATCCTGTATTATACTCCAGAGCTGCACTCACTATTCTGCTGGTGCAGTCACTGTGTACATACATTACATGACTGATCCGGAGTTACATCCTGTATTATACTGCAGAGCTGCACTCACTATTCTGCTGGTGCAGTCACTGTGTACATACATTACTGATCCTGAGTTACCTCCTGTATTATATTCCAGAGCTGCACTCACTATTCTGCTGGTGCAGTCACTGTGTACATACATTACATTACTGATCCTGAGTTACCTCCTGTATTATACTCCAGATCTGCACTCACTATTCTCCCGGTGCAGTCACCGTGTACATACATTACATTACTGATCCTGAGTTACCTCCTGTATTATACTCCAGAGCTGCACTCTCTATTCTGCTGGTGCAGTCACCGTGTACATACATTACATTACTGATCCTGAGTTACCTCCTGTATTATACTCCAGAGCTGCACTCTCTATTCTGCTGGTGCAGTCACAGTGTACATACATTACATTACTGATCCTGAGTTACCTCCTGTATTATACTCCAGAGCTGCACTCTCTATTCTGCTGGTGCAGTCACCGTGTACATACATTACATTACTGATCCTGAGCTACCTCCTGTATTATGCTCCAGAGCTGCACTCACTATTCTGCTGGTGCAGTATATATCACATGTACAGTGTATACTATTATTCTCTCCAGTAATGAAGCCCCCCCACCCCCTGCATTCTTTTAGGGTTTGCCGTATCTTGGTGTCCACCTCTGGGGACATTGCAGTTACTCTTTCTTATCACCTTATATACATGTATTGAGACTAAACATTATTTTTGCCCGTCAGTTGTACGTCACATTGCGCTGTTTGGCTTTTGCAGGTTTTCTGCACATGTTGATGTGGTCACAAATCAGGTGAGAGAAGAAAAAAAAAAAAAAAAAAAAAAGAAAAAGAAAAGAGAAGTGAGCTATAAACTCTCCACTTGGACTATCAGATGAGCTCGCTGACAAACTCTCAGTTCACTTGTCAGGCCGGGATTAGCAACATGTACCCAGAACTGCTCATGGCTCTGGGTAGATATTGGACCTGACCAGAGGCCTCAAACACGCGGCTCGCATGTGGCCCCTCAGGCTGCTTCTTGTGGCCCGCAATCAATCACGGCCGGTGCAGGTGTCACAGCTTTATTTCAGATTAACATTTTGCTGGTGCTGCAGAGTCAATGCTGCCGCCGACCAATCAGAGGCAAGAAACTAATGCCTATGACCTTACTTGCTTGACTCTGATTGGCCAGCAGCTGCTACAGAGAACTTGACTCTGCGCAGGTGAAGCGCTGACGGTGGCTGCGATTGTTAGCGGGTCCACGTGCCTCCGGGCCGCATGAAGCAGAGAGGAAAGAGGACGCCGAGGGAACAGAGGACAGGTGAGAAGAAAGTTGTGGTGTGTGTATGTGCGCACATTAGGCTGCTTTCACACATCCGGTTTGAGCTCTGCGGCTCAATCCGGCTGTGAAGCCTATGCAACGGATGCGGCGAAAACACCGCATCCTTTGCATAAGTTTTTTACATGCGGCCGGTCCGGTTTTTGCCGCTTGCGGCACGCTACTGAGCATGCGCAGTGGCAAAAACCGCATGCGGCGGCCGGATGC
>NC_134358.1:21464647-21514647 GCF_048569485.1 Anomaloglossus baeobatrachus | reverse complement strand
CGGGACTCTGTATCTGCGGATTTTTCTGCGGCTAAATCCACAGCATTCCCCCGGCATCCGCACCTTTTCATAGGTGCTGATTTTGTGCGGATTTGTTGTGGATTTTGAGATTTTTTTTACATTCAATTTAATAGGCAAAATCCGCAGGTAAATCAGCAACAATAATTGACATGCTGCAGATTTTTCCGCACGGAAATCCGCATGATTTCCGCTGCGGATTTTTCCACAGCATTTCCCAAATGCCATAGAAATGGCTGGGGAGTAGCTGTGCTGCTGAGTTATGAAAAATCCGCGGCATTTCCGCGAGAAATCCGCGCATTTTCCGCAGCGTGGGCACACTGTCTTTAGAGCTAAACCCTAAGGCTATCAGCCGGTCCAGCACCTTCACCCTCAGTTTCTTTAGCGAAGCAGTGGGGGGGTCTTGGAAGGGTTTTGGGGTCATTATGTTATGGAGTATGAAGGGAGGGGATCCGGCTCTGCTTCAGTATGTCACAGGACATGGTCGGCATTCATGGTTCCCTCAAGGAACTGTAGCCCCCACAGTCGGCCGCACTCATGCAGCGCCAAACTGTGACCTTCCACCACCATGCCTGACTGTAGGCAGGACACACTAGTCTTTGTTCTCCTCACCTGGTAGTCACCACACATACACACAGACACCTTCTGAGCCACATAAGCTTTTCTTTGTCTCATCAGATCAGAGGACAGTTTCAGTAATCCATGTCCTTAGTCTGCTTGTCTTCAGAAGACTGTGGCTATCTTGTGCATCATCTTTAGAAGAGGCTTCCTTCTAGGAGAACAGCCATGCAGAGCAATATGATACAGTGTGCGGGGTATGGTCTGAGAACTGATAGGCGGACTCCCCATCCCTGTACTCTCTGCCGTGAGCGGTGTATGGTCTGAGCACTGACAGGCGGACCCCCCACCCCTGTAACCTCTCCAGTGTACGGTGTATGGTCTGAGCACTGACAGGCAGACCCCCCACCCCTGTAACCTCTGCAGCAATGCTGGCAGCAGTCATACGTCTAGTCTGAAAAGACTACCTCTGGATATGACACTGAGCCCGTGCGCTCGGCTTCTGTGGTCGGACATGGCGAGGTCTGTTCTGAGTTGATCGTGTCTTGTTATACTGCTGTATGGTTTTGGCCACCGTGCTGCAGCTCAGGGTCAGAGGTGACAATCTTCTTATAGCCTCGGCCATCTTTATGTAGAGCACCAATTCTTTTTTCAGATCCTCAGAGAATTCTTTGCCATGAGGAGCCAGGGTGAGCTTCCAGTGACCAGTATGCGAGAGTGTGTGAGAGATAACACCAAATGTAACACCCCTGCCCCCATTCACACCTGGGACCTTGTAACACTAATGAGTCACATGACACCGGGGAGGGAAAATGGCTAATTGGGCACAATTTGTCCATTTTCACTTAGGGGGTGTACTCACTTTTGTTGCCAGTGGTTTAGACATTAATGGCTGTGTGATCTGTTATTTACACTGTTATATAAGATGCACACTGACACTGCACATTGCATCACAGGGTCAGATCTACGGTGTTGTCCCATGAAAAGATGCAATAAAAAAAATTACAAGAATGGAATGAGGGTGTACTCACTTTTGTGATATTCTGCGTACACACACACACAAAGTTAGGGATATTTGGCTTTTGGGTGAAATTTCAGGATGATCCTACATTGTCCTCTGACCTTTTCAGGGGACCTTAATGTGACCTTCTCTAATCTTTTGGATGTAGGTGTCCAACTGTTTCCATTCTTTTTGCTGCTCTCTAACAAAGAGCTTAATGGGAAAGTTTTGATCCATGGATCGCCCAATACGGTAAATGTTATAGCTCCATTAGAATTGGTATTAAACCGTCCTCCTCCGCATGGTGTTCAGATTTTGACATTGTGAGACCAAGACGACACCAAGCAATTGATGAGCAGCACCACGCCATTGTGAGGCTTCAAGCAGGATGTTCCCAGACGGAAGTGGCCACAGAGGTTAGAGTGTCACCAGCAGGTTGTACAGAGACACAGAGAGACTGGAAGAGTCACAGAAAGGCAGAGAAGTGGCCACTGAGCTTAGCGTGTCACAGAGTGTCACCAGCAGGTTGTACAGAGACACAGAGAGACTGGAAGAGTCACAGAAAGGCAGAGAAGTGGCCACTGAGCTTAGCGTGTCACAGAGTGTCACCAGCAGGTTGTACAGAGACACAGAGAGACTGGAAGAGTCACAGAAAGGCAGAGAAGTGGCCACTGAGCTTAGAGTGTCACAGAGTGTCACCAGCAGGTTGTACAGAGACACAGAGAGACTGGAAGAGTCACAGAAAGGCAGAGAAGTGGACATCCTCTGGCCACATCTCACACTGATGACTGCTGCATTGTAAACAATGCTCTTCGGAACTGGATGATGAATGCCACACAACTCCAGACATATGTAAGATAGGTGAGAGGCGTCCAAGTGTCACCTCAGTACCATTCTAAACCATTTACATTCGTGTGGTCTGCGTACTAGACGACCTGCAAGGTTCCTGACCCCCCAACAGGCACCGGAGTCATCTATGCTGGATGAGGAACCAGTAGCCTCAGTGCAGATCACTGATGAAAGTCAATTTGTCATGATCCAGGCCGGCTTTTCCCTGCTGTGGCTACACCCAGCTCTGGCCTGGTCATGTCAGGAGTTAACATGCCTCGTTCTGGATCCCAGGATGCTATATCTTGCCTCTCTACCTATAGGTCAGTGCCAATGATATCTCTGCGTTGCAGCGTGTATACTGGCTCTGGTAAGTGTTCCCGATCTGTGCTGCCTCCCTGCTGCTGTGTCCTGACTTGTACCCTCCCCCGTTTGTCTGCCTGTCCCGGTCCCTGACTTCCCGCTCATGTCTGTTGTTTGTGTTTCCCTCTGCATACCTGATCTCTTGGCTTCCGACTCGGTTCTGTTTTCTGACTTTGATATTGATCCTCCCTTTTCAGTGACTTGACTTTCCTGGCTAGACCCTAACTGTTTGACTACTCTATTGCCCCCCGGTGGTTCGCCTGTGAACTGCCTGCTGAAGTTACTCTGCTGTACTTCAGCTGTCTTTCAGTTACAGTGTTTCTTTGTCTCTCCTTCACTGCTCTGCTGCCACCTAGTGGGGATTACACTGTACTACGTCTTACTAGCCTTTGTACAGCGTGAGAAATTCATGCGGAGCAGAAATTATGGCTGAGAAGGGTTTTGGATAGCGCTCTCCTTGACGTCTCAACAGTCACTGCTGTCCCCAGACGAGCCTTTGGTGGTGGTGGTGTTACAGAGTGGGCCAGTGTATCTCGTCAGTACAGAACGGCCCTACCCTGTGTGAATGGTGGAGTGACAGCCCTGACTACCAGAATAACACCATTAATCCGGTCCTTGTGCCTCTGCATGAACAGCACCGCCCTAATAGCTTCATCATGGGGGACAATGCTCCAGGTCATGAAGGTCGCATCATTAGGGAGCGGCTGCTGGAGACCGGGGGACCTCACATGGAGCGGCCACATGACACGTTACTGACATATTGGGGGTGGAGGGGTATACCACCACCGGTGCTGTATTTTGTTTCAATAACGTGTTAGGGTACCGTCACACTTTAGCGACTCTCCAGCGATCCCACCAGCGATCTGACCTGGTCAGGATCGCAGGTGCGTCCCTACATGGTCGCTGGTGAGTTGTCAATCAGGCAGATCTCACCAGCGACCAGTGACCAGCGACGCGTGGAAGAGATGCTGCCCTTGGCAACTAAAGTAAATATCGGGTAACCAAGCGCTTGGTTACCCGATATTTACCTTGGTTACCAGCGCACACCGCTTAGCGCTGGCTCCCTGCACTCCTAGCCACAGTACACATTGGGTTAATAAGCAAACTGCTTTGCTTATTTACCCAATGTGTACTCTGGCTACGTGTGCAGGGAGCTGGCACTGGCAGCCTGAGAGCGGCTGATGTTAGTAACCAAGGTAAATATCGGGTACCCAAGCAAAGCACTTCCCTTGGATACCCGATATTTACCTTGGTTACAGCATACCGCAGGCTGCCAGAAGCCGGCTCCCTGCACATTCAGATGGTTGCTCTCTCGCTGTCACACACAGCGATGTGTGCTTATCAGCGGGAGAGCAACAACTAAAAAATGAACCAGCAGTGTGTGTAACGAGCAGCGATCTCACAGCAGGGGCCGCGAGATCGCTAATGAGGTCACTGCTGCGTCACCAAAACCGTGACTCCGCAGCGATCTCGCTAGGTGAGAAGTACCCCTTAGAGATGAGGAAATCTCCATTGCTGCTTCTACTTCAATTTCCGACTTTCACGACAATATATCCATGGAGCGTGGACTTGTTTTACACAAATTTCACCTGAAAGCCAAATATCCCCAACTTGTGTTTTGTTTTTTTTAATTCATAATTTTTAAAGAATCTTATTTGCTGTCAGTGAATGGAAACTGGAACCTGCCCTCTTCACAAAGCTCATTACCGTGTGTTACTGAGAGCTCGGAGCCGCACTCCGGGATGTGTACACTAACAACTGCTCAATACGCCTGTAACGGCACACAGTACCGGCGCGCACACAGTACCGGCGCGCACACAGTACCGGCGCGCACACAGTACCGGCGCGCACACAGTACCGGCGCGCACACAGTACCGGCGCGCACACAGTACCGGCGCGCACACAGTACCGGCGCGCACACAGTACCGGCGCGCACACAGTACCGGCGCGCACACAGTACCGGCGCGCACACAGTACCGGCGCGCACACAGTACCGGCACGCACACAGTACCGGCACGCACACAGTACCGGCACGCACACAGTACCGGCACGCACACAGTACCGGCACGCACACAGTACCGGCACGCACACAGTACCGGCACGCACACAGTACCGGCACGCACACAGTACCGGCACGCACACAGTACCGGCACGCACACAGTACCGGCACGCACACAGTACCGGCACGCACACAGTACCGGCACGCACACAGTACCGGCACGCACACAGTACCGGCACGCACACAGTACCGGCACGCACACAGTACCGGCACGCACACAGTACCGGCACGCACACAGTACCGGCACGCACACAGTACCGGCACGCACACAGTACCGGCACGCACACAGTACCGGCACGCACACAGTACCGGCACGCACACAGTACCGGCACGCACACAGTAACCCTCCTGTCATTATTGAGCTTTGTGCTGTCCTGTGAAGCAAACACTTCTACATTGTAACAAACCCTGGACTCAGTAGAGCAGAGGAACTGCTGCGCTGACACACTGCAACAAACCTAGCAGGTGACCGCTTTGTGGTGCTATCATCTTCAGCTCAAATACAAAATTGCAGTAAGCCCTAATAATCTGTCTGGAGACTGTAGTGCTGAGAGCGGTACCCGGGCACAGGCTAGCGGAGGACGTGTGCGATACCCACCGTCGGCATTTATTTTAAACACATCGTCCGCAGTGATCTGGAACAGCTCTTCAAGGTCATTGGGATCAATCTGAGTGGCTGTTAAAGGAAAAGAGAAAAGTATTACAGACATCCAGAAGGAGACTGGAGACGAGGCGGCGTACACCAGAAAGGGGGAAGGAGGGGAGGCGCCCGCCAGAGAGAAGGGAGGTGGGAAGGAGTGGAGGCACCCGCCAGAGAGAAGGGAAGGAGGGAGGGGAGGCGCCCGCCAGGGAGAAGGGAGGGAGAGAGGGGAGCAGGAAGGGAAGCTGCCCGCCAGAGAGGAGGAAGGAAGGGGAGCCGCCCACCAGAGAGAAAGGAAGGGGAGCCACCCACCAGAGAGAAGGGAGGGAGGGGTGGCGCCCGCGAGGGAGGGAGGGAGTGGAGGCGCCCGCCAGAGAGAAGGAAGGAAGGGGAGCAGCTCACCAGAGAGGAAGGAGGGAGGGAGGGGAGCCGCCTACCAGAGAGAAGGGAGGAAGGGGAGCCGCCCACCAGAAAGGAACGAGGGAGGGAGGGGAGGCGCCCACCAGAGAGGAGGGAGGGAGGGTGGGAGGGGAGCCGCCTACCAGAGAGGAGGGAGGGAGGGTGGGAGGGGAGCCGCCTACCAGAGAGGAGGGAGTGAGGGTGGGAGGGGAGCCGTCCGCCAGAGAGGAAGGAAGGAAGGGGAGCCGCTCGCCAGAGAGGAAGGAGGGAGGGAGGGGAGCCGCCTACAAGAGAGGAAGGAGGGAGGGAGGGGAGCCGTCCGACAGAGAGGAGGGAAGGAGGGAGGGAAGGAGGGGAGCCGACCGCCAGAGAGGAAGGAGGGAGGGAGGGGAGGCGCCCACCAGAGAGGAGAAAGGAAGGGGAGGCGCCCACCAGAGAGGAGAAAGGAAGGGGAGGCGCCCACCAGAGAGGAGAAAGGAAGGGGAGGCGCCCACCAGAGAGGAGAAAGGAAGGGGAGGCGCCCACCAGAGAGGAGAAAGGAAGGGGAGGCGCCCACCAGAGAGGAGAAAGGAAGGGGAGGCGCCCACCAGAGAAAAGGGAGGCGCCCGCCAGGAGGAGGGAGGGGAGGCGCCTGCCAGAGAGGAGGGAGGGAGGGAGGGGAGGCGCCCGCCAGAGAGGAGGGAGGGAGGGAGGGGAGGCGCCCGCCAGAGAGGAAGGAGGGAGGGAGGGGAGCCGCCCGACAGAGAGGAGGGAAGGAGGGAGGGAAGGAGGGAAGGAGGGAAGGAGGGAAGGAGGGAAGGAGGGAAGGAGGGAAGGAGGGAAGGAGGGAAGGAGGGAGGGAGGGAGGGAGGGAAGGAGGGGAAGCCGACCGCCAGAGAGGAAGGAGGGAGGGGAGCCGCCCGACAGAGAGGAGGGAGGTAGGTGGGGAGCCGCCCACCAGAGAGGAGAAAGGAAGGGGAGCCGCCCACCAGAGAGGAGAAAGGAAGGAGAAGGAAGTGGAGCCGCCCACCAGAGAGAAGGGAGGGATGGGAGCCGCCCGCCCGCCAGAGAGGAAGGAAGGAAGGGGAGCCGCTCGCCAGAGAGGAGGGAAGGAGGGAGGGAAGGAGGGAAGGAGGGAAGCAGGGAAGGAGGGAAGCAGGGAAGCAGGGAAGGAGGGGAGCCGCCCACCAGAGAGGAGAAAGGAAGGGGAGCCGCCCACCAGAGAGGAGAAAGGAAGGGGAGCCGCCCACCAGAGAGGAGAAAGGAAGGGGAGCCGCCCACCAGAGAGGAGAAAGGAAGGGGAGCCGCCCACCAGAGAGGAGAAAGGAAGGGGAGCCGCCCACCAGAGAGGAGAAAGGAAGGGGAGCCGCCCACCAGAGAGGAGAAAGGAAGGGGAGCCGCCCACCAGAGAGGAGAAAGGAAGGGGAGCCGCCCACCAGAGAGAAGGGAGGTGCCCGCCAGGGAGGAGGGAGGGAGGGAGGGGAGGCGCCGACCAGAGAGGAGGGAGGGAGGGAGGGAGGGGAGGCGCCCACCAGAGAGGAGGGAGGGAGGGAGGGAGGGGAGGCGCCCACCAGAGAGGAGGGAGGGAGGGAGGGGAGGCGCCCGCCAGAGAGGAGGGAGGGAGGGAGGGAGGGAGGGAGGGGAGGCGCCCGCCAGAGAGGAGGGAGGGAGGGAGGGAGGGGAGGCGCCCGCCAGAGAGGAGGGAGGGAGGGAGGGAGGGGAGGCGCCCGCCAGAGAGGAGGGAGGGAGGGAGGGAGGGGAGGCGCCCGCCAGAGAGGAGGGAGGGAGGGAGGGAGGGGAGGCGCCCGCCAGAGAGGAGGGAGGGAGGGAGGGAGGGGAGGCGCCCGCCAGAGAGGAGGGAGGGAGGGGAGGCGCACGCCAGAGAGGAGGAGGGAAGGGGAGCAGCTCGCCAGAGAGGAAGGAGAGAAGGGGAGCAGCTCGCCAGACAGGAAGGAGAGAGGGAGGGGAGCCACCTACCAGAGAGGAGGAAGGGAGGGAGGGGAGCCGCCCGCCAGAAAAGGAGGGAGGGAGGGTGGGAGGGGAGCCGCCCGCCAGAGAGGAGGGAGGAAGGGAGGGTGGGAGGGAGGAAGGGGAGCCGCCCGCCAGAGAGGAAGGAGGGAGGGAGCGGAGCCGCCTGCCAGAGAGGAGGGAAGGAGGGAGGGAGGGGAGCCGCCCGCCAGAGAGGAGGGAAGGAGGGAGGGAGGGGAGCCGCCCGCCAGAGAGGAGGGAAGGAGGGAGGGAGGGGAGGCGCCCGCCAGAGAGGAGGGAGGGAGGGGAGGCGCCCGCCAGAGAGGAGGGAGGGAGGGGAGGCGCCCGCCAGAGAGGAGGAGGGAAGGGGAGCAGCTCGCCAGAGAGGAAGGAGAGAGGGAGGGGAGCCGCCCGCCAGAGAGGAGGGAGGAAGGGAGGGTGGGAGGGAGGAAGGGGAGCCACCCGCCAGAGAGGAAGGAGGGAGGGAGGGGAGCCGCCTGCCAGAGAGGAGGGAAGGAGGGAGGGAGGGGAGCAGCCCGCCAGAGAGGAGGGAAGGAGGGAGGGAGGGGAGCCGCCCGCCAGAGAGGAGGGAAGGAGAGAGGGAGAGGAGCCACCCGCCAGAGAGGAGGGAAGGAGGGAGGGAGGGGAGCCGCCCGCCAGAGAGGAGGGAAGGAGGGAGGGAGGGGAGTCGCCCGCCAGAGAGGAGGGAGGGAGGGGAGCCGCCCGCCAGAGAGGAAGGAAGGAAGGGGAGCCGCTTGCCAGAGAGGAGAAAGGAAGGGGAGCCGCTTGCCAGAGAGGAGAAAGGAAGGGGAGCCGCCCACCAGAGAGGAGAAAGGAAGGGGAGCCGCCCACCAGAGAGGAGAAAGGAAGGGGAGCCGCCCACCAGAGAGGAGAAAGGAAGGGGAGCCGCCCACCAGAGAGGAGAAAGGAAGGGGAGCCGCCCACCAGAGAGAAGGGAGGTGCCCGCCATGGAGGAGGAAGGGAGGGAAGCCGCCCACCAGAGAGGAGGGAAGGAGGGAGGGAGGGGAGCCGCCCGCCAGAGAGGAGGGAAGGAGGGAGGGGAGCCGCCAGAGAGGAGGGAAGGAGGGAGGGAGGGGAGCCGCCCGCCAGAGAGGAGGGAAGGAGGGAGGGAGGGGAGCCGCCCGCCAGAGAGGAGGGAAGGAGGGAGGGAGGGGAGCCGCCCGCCAGAGAGGAGGGAAGAAGGGGAGCTGCCCGCCAGAGAGGAGGGAGGAAGGGGAGCCGCCCGCTAGAGAGGAGGAAGGGATGCCGCCCGCCAGAGAGGAAGGGACGCCGCCCGCCAGTGAGGAGGAAGGGACGCCGCCCGCCAGTGAGGAGGAAGGGACGCCGCCCGCCAGAGAGGAGGAAGGGACGCCGCCCGCCAGAGAGGAGGAAGGGACGCCGCCCGCCAGAGAGGAGGAAGGAAGGGGAGCTGGCCACCAAAGAGGAGGAAGGGGAGGCGCCCGCCAGAGAAGAGGGAGGAAGGAGGGCCGCTAGCCAGAGAGGAGTGAACTCCCTGACAACAAGTATTCATGTAACTTTAAGAGGGTCTATATTTACTCATAGGAAGCTTTGCAATTGTAATAGACCATATGAGATTCCTGGCACAGCTCTGGGAGTCAGTATAAATGAGAACTTTTTGGTGCCGACCCATTCCAGGGGGCCGGACAGGGCGCCGACCCATTCCAGGGGGCCGGACAGGGCGCCGACCCATTCGAGGGAGGCCGGACAAGGGGCCGACCCATTCGAGGGAGGCCGGACAAGGGGCCGACCCATTCGAGGGAGGCCGGACAAGGCGCCGACCCATTCGAGTTGGCCAGACAGGGCGTCGACCCATTTGAGTTGGCCAGACAGGGCGCCGACCCATTCTAGATGGTCGGGTCTGAAAAAAAATGTAGTTATCTGTTCCACAAAATAAATTTAGGAGTCTAGACTGGGGTCCAAATTAATTTTAGGGCGCTTGGTCTGGGTCTGAATAAGTTTAGGAGTGTGGTCAGGGGTCCTCACTTCGGTGTTTGGACTGATTCTTTTTGAGGGCTGGTCTTCTTACAAACAATTACAAGTCACGAATCCGATGGCAATAGTTCTATAAAACAGTGTTCAGACCTTTATATGAGCACAGGAGCAGGGCAGCCGGGGTCTAAAGTGTCCTCACATCGGGCAACTTAATGGTGGATCTACAGAACGCTGACCTCCGCTCTCTGCTGGTTCTAAACACAGCAGAATTTCAAGCAGCAGCCGGGTGAATGCTGAGTGCAGCTCTGGATGTAACTGGAGTAGAAGATGTGCACACCTGCTCTGCACTGCTCACACCATCCCGAAGGCTTCAGAGCAGAAATCTCACTTGTTCAGCATCTACAATTTGTTTCATGTGACTTTCCTTCGGGATATCTTTATATGATGCGCTGCTGATAAGTCTTTGGCTTTGTGATCTTTTTTGTTTCTATGGTAACGAATGTTACATCACATGAAAGCCTTATGTGTCTAATATATGTTTGCAATATTTTGTGTTTGATGCTTATGGCGACAGTGTTGTACGCACGTGGGAAAATAACGTGGCGGAGTCTAATGTGATATTCACAGCAACTGAGAGCAGAGGAGTGGTAAAATACTTGTTTCTTCAAGGAAAGTCCGCAAAGGATATTCCTGGTGATATGTCGCAGACATTGGGGGATCAGTGCCCTTCATATTACACAGGTAAGAACTGGGTTGCCAAATTTATAACGAGCCACTTCAGCCCCAATGATGAGGAACGTCCTGGACGCTCGAGAGTGGTTGTTGTTCCGGAGATCGTCGATGCTGCGCACAACCTGATACCGGAGAATCAACCAATTTCAGCTAAAGCAATAGCAGACATCATGGGGATTTCCCGGGAACGTGTTTGGGTCATTTTCCATGAACATTTGGACATGAGGAAGCTTCTGCAAAGTAGTCTCCAAATGTCTGACAACAGATCAGAGAAGCAGCGAGTGATAACTTCCCGATCCATTTGTCAGTGTTTCCGGACTGATAAGATCTTCCTGGATCGACCAATCACTATGGATGAGGCCTGGATTTATTTGTATGACCCTGAAAACAAGGAGCAGTCAGAAGAGTGGAGGCACAGGGGTTCTCCTCGTCCAAAGACATTCAAGGTGCAAAAATCAACCACTAAGGTGATGGCGTCTGTGTTCTGGGATAAGGAGGGCGTGCTGCTAGTGGACTACCTTCAAAAGGGTTCCACCATCAATGCAAGGTATTACATTGAACTTTTGGAACAATTGAAGGCAGCTCTGAAGGCCAAAAGGCACAACAAGCTGTCCAAAGGAATCTTGTTCCTGCAAGACAATGCCTCCGCTGACACTGCAGAAGTGACCACGGCAAAACTGGCAGAGCTGGGCTTCCAGCTGATGACCACCCACCTTATTCACCAGATCTAGCTCCCTCCGACTATCATCTGTTTCCAAACCTGAAGAAACACCTCAATTGTAACAAATGTCACACCATTTCTGATGCCATGGCTGCTACGGATGTCTGGTTTGAGACCCAACCGAAATCCTTCTTTTTGCTAGGCTTACAGAACATGGAATACCGATGTAAAAAGTGAGGTGACATCAGTGGAGAGTATGTGGAATAAATGGAAAGTTTCATCATCCTATCTCGTTTCTTTCTGGGTAAAGCCAAAGACTTATCAGCAGCCCCTCGTATTCCGCTCTGTACAATGATCTGATGTAGAAAACGGAACTGCCTGAATTATAGGGGCTCAGTTATAATGGTCAGAAACCGCAGAAATGTGTAAATAGCTGCAGTGCAGAAAGTGAGATCAGTACAGTGCACCAGCAGAATAGTGAGTGCAGCTCTGGAGTAGAATACAGGAGGTAACTCAGGATCAGTAATGTATGTACACAGTGACTGCACCAGCAGAATAGTGAGTGCAGCTCTGGAGTATAATACAGGGGGTAACTCAGGATCAGTAATGTATGTACACAAAGACTGCACCAGCAGAATAGTGAGTGCAGCTCTGGAGTATAATACAGGAGGTAACTCAGGATCAGTAATGTATGTACACAGTGACTGCACCAGCAGAATAGTGAGTGCAGCTCTGGAGTATAATACAGGAGGTAACTCAGGATCAGTAATGTAATGTATGTACACAGTGACTGCACCAGCAGAATAGTGAGTGCAGCTCTGGAGTATAATACAGGTGGTAACTCAGGATCAGTAATGTATGTACACAGTGACTGCACCAGCAGAATAGTGAGTGCAGCTCTGGAGTACAATATAGAATGTACCTCAGGATCAGTGGGGGTTATATGGTAATAGATGCTTATATTAATGTATACATTCTGGAGCGTATGTGTGAATGACACTGACGTGTGATGTGTACACCGCCTTATATGTCATGATACATCACCTTACTATAAAGTGTATGATGTTTATGGGTTAATCACAGGAACATCAGCAGTAAATCCCCCGCACATCCGCGGCTGTATACTCCTGTACCACGCACAGTATATATCACCATCACCCTACACACAACCTGCTGCTATACGAGAATCTCCATGTAAGGCAGAGAAGGAAAATCCCCTTCTCCTTGTGAGACCCCCTCTGCCGCCCACCTCTATGAGTAATTAGTGGAGCATCACGAGCACGGCTCCGCAACGTCCCACTCACACTGCAGCAGCCGCTCAGACACATTCTGTGAAAGCGTTTCACACCACAGATTCCCACCATAGAAAGAGAATATCCTTCTATGTAATAGTGACGCCTGCGGGGCTGAACACCGCCATATTGTCCGTCACCCGGCTCTGCTGGGAACTGCTAAGAGGACGGACAGATGAGGACGACTCGGGGGGGAAGTGTGGAAACGTCTCTATTCTTCATGGCGGCCGATTGTAACGGCATTATTTTATTCCTTCATCATGTCGGGGTGAGCGCAGATTTCCAGCTCGGGGAAAGTCGACTGTAATCCAGAGTGAAGAGTCATCAATAAGATCGATGTTTATTCCGCACGCTGAAGCCGTTTCCCTGGCGACCTGCGAGGAAGCGTACAGAACTGCGTCCACTCATGGAGGCAGCACCCTCCTGTATATTAGGGCGCCCACTTTATGTCCGGACGCTCCCATAAGTAACTTCCAGCCTGCGGTCACCCATTAAAATCAGCTTTGCTGAAAACACTGTGCTGCTGGGGATCCATAACCATCCCTAATATCCACACTGCTCTCCTGACATCCTCTGTGCTGCTGTGGATCCATAACCATCCCTAATATCCACACTGTTCTCCTGAAATCCTCTGTGCTGCTGTGGATCCATAACTATCCCTAATATCCACACTGCTCTCCTGACATCTTCTGTGCTGCTGTGGATCCATAACCATCCCTAATATCCACACTGCTCTCCTGACATCCTCTGTGCTGCTGGGGATCCATAACCATCCCTAATATCCACACTGCTCTCCTGACATCCTCTGTGCTGCTGTGGATCCATAACCATCCCTAATATCCACACTGCTCTCCTGACATCCTCTGTGCTGCTGGGGATCCATAACCATCCCTAATATCCACACTGCTCTCCTGACATCCTCTGTGCTGCTGGGGATCCATAACCATCCCTAATATCCACACTGCTCTCCTGACATCCTCTGTGCTGCTGGGGATCCATAACCATCCCTAATATCCACACTGTTCTCCTGAAATCCTCTGTGCTGCTGGGGATCCATAACCATCCGTAATATCAACACTGCTCTCCTGACATCCTCTGTGCTGCTGGGGATCCATAACCATCCCTAATATCCACACTCCTCTCCTGACATCCTCTGTGCTGCTGTGGACCCATAACCATCCCTAATATCCACACTCCTCTCCTGACATCCTCTGTGCTGCTGGGGATCCATAACCATCCGTAATATCAACACTGCTCTCCTGACATCCTCTGTGCTGCTGGGGATCCATAACCATCCCTAATATCCACACTCCTCTCCTGACATCCTCTGTGCTGCTGGGGATCCATAACCATCCCTAATATCAACACTGCTCTCCTGAAATCCTCTGTGCTGCTGAGGATCCATAACCATCCCTAATATCCACACTGCTCTCCTGACATCCTCTGTGCTGCTGTGGATCCATAACTATCCCTAATATCCACACTGCTCTCCTGAAATCCTCTGTGCTGCTGGGGATCCATAACCATCCCCAATATCCACACTGCTCTCCTGACATCCTCTGTGCTGCTGTGGATCCATAACTATCCCTAATATCCACACTGCTCTCCTGACATCCTCTGTGCTGCTGGGGATCCATAACCATCCCTAATATCCACACTGCTCTCCTGAAATCCTCTGTGCTGCTGGGGATCCATAACCATCCCTAATATCCACACTGCTCTCCTGACATCCTCTGTGCTGCTGTGGACCCATAACCATCCCTAATATCCACACTGCTCTCCTGAAATCCTCTGTGCTGCTGAGGATCCATAACTATTCCCAATATCAACACACTGCTCTCCTGACATCCTCTGTGCTGCTGTGGATCCATAACCATCCCTAATATCCACACTGCTCTCCTGACATCCTCTGTGCTGCTGTGGATCCATAACTATCCATAATATCCACACTGCTCTCCTGACATCCTCTGTGCTGCTGTGGATCCATAACCATCCCTAATATCCACACTGTTCTCCTGAAATCCTCTGTGCTGCTGAAGATCCATAACTATTCCCAATATCAACACACTGCTCTCCTGAAATCCTCTGGCTGCTGGGGATCCATAACCATCCCTAATATCAACACTGCTCTCCTGAAATCCTCTGTGCTGCTGTGGATCCATAACTATCCCTAATATCCACACTGTTCTCCTGAAATCCTCTGTGCTGCTGGGGATCCATAACCATCCGTAATATCAACACTGCTCTCCTGACATCCTCTGTGCTGCTGTGGAACCATAACCATCCCTAATATCCACACTGCTCTCCTGACATCCTCTGTGCTGCTGTGGATCCATAACCATCCCTAATATCCCCACTGCTCTCCTGAAATCCTCTGTGCTGCTGGGGATCCATAACCATCCCTAATATCCACACAGCTCTCCTGAAAACCTCTGTGCTGCTAGGGATCCATAACTATTCCCAATATCAACACACTGCTCTCCTGACATCCTCTGTGCTGCTGGGGATCCATAACCATCCCTAATATCAACACTGCTCTCCTGAAATCCTCTGTGCTGCTGTGGATCCATAACTATCCCTAATATCCACACTGTTCTCCTGAAATCCTCTGTGCTGCTGGGGATCCATAACCATCCGTAATATCAACACTGCTCTCCTGACATCCTCTGTGCTGCTGTGGATCCATAACCATCCCTAATATCCACACTACTCTCCTGACATCCAATGTGCTGCTGTGGATCCATAACCATCCCTAATATCCCCACTGCTCTCCTGAAATCCTCTGTGCTGCTGTGGATCCATAACCATCCCTAATATCCCCACTGCTCTCCTGAAATCCTCTGTGCTGCTAGGGATCCATAACTATTCCCAATATCAACACACTGCTCTCCTGAAATCCTCTGTGCTGCTGAGGATCCATAACCATCCCTAATATCCACACTGCTCTCCTGACATCCTCTGTGCTGCTGTGGATCCATAACCATCCCTAATATCCACACTGCTCTCCTGACATCCTCTGTGCTGCTGTGGATCCATAACCATCCCTAATATCCACACTGTTCTCCTGACATCCTCTGTGCTACTGGGGATCCATAACTATTCCCAATATCAACACACTGCTCTCCTGAAATCCTCTGTGCTGCTGGGGATCCATAACCATCCGTAATATCAACACTGCTCTCCTGACATCCTCTGTGCTGCTGTGGATCCATAACCATCCCTAATATCCACACTACTCTCCTGACATCCAATGTGCTGCTGTGGATCCATAACCATCCCCAATATCCCCACTGCTCTCCTGAAATCCTCTGTGCTGCTGTGGATCCATAACCATCCCTAATATCCACACTGTTCTCCTGACATCCTCTGTGCTGCTGGGGATCCATAACTATTCCCAATATCAACACACTGCTCTCCTGAAATCCTCTGTGCTGCTGGGGATCCATAATTATCCCCAATGTCCACACTGTTCTCCTGAAAACCTCTGTGCTGCTGTGGATCCATAACCATCCCTAATATCCACACTGCTCTCCTGACATCCTCTGTGCTGCTGTGGATCCATAACCATCCCTAATATCCACACTGCTCTCCTGAAATCCTCTGTGCTGCTGTGGATCCATAACCATCCCTAATATCCACACTGCTCTCCTGAAATCCTCTGTGCTGCTGTGGATCCATAACCATCCCTAATATCCACACTGCTCTCCTGGAATCCTCTGTGCTGCTGTGGATCCATAACCATCCCTAATATCCACACTGTTCTCCTGACATCCTCTGTGCTGCTGGGGATCCATAACTATTCCCAATATCAACACACTGCTCTCCTGACATCCTCTGTGCTGCTGGGGATCCATAATTATCCCCAATGTCCACACTGTTCTCGTGAAAACCTCTGTGCTGCTGTGGATCCATAACCATCCCTAATATCCACACTGCTCTCCTGACATCCTCTGTGCTGCTGTGGATCCATAACCATCCCTAATATCCACACTGCTCTCCTGAAATCCTCTGTGCTGCTGTGGATCCATAACCATCCCTAATATCCACACTGCTCTCCTGAAATCCTCTGTGCTGCTGTGGATCCATAACCATCCCTAATATCCACACTGCTCTCCTGGAATCCTCTGTGCTTCTCTGGGCACCTGCTACTCTCAGCCTGTGACCTCCCACTTGTCACATTGGCCGCCTCCTCTCCTGAAATCCTCTGTGCTGCAGGAGACTTTGGAGGTCTTCCAGTGGGTGGGTGTCTTCGGAGATGAGGGTGCTGTCCATCACCACTGTCACCTGCTCCTTTATCTTGGCGTCTCTCGGTCGTTGCCCTCTTGATTCTCCTCCTCCGCAGCTTTCATGTCACTGTAAGATTAGCGCAGTGCTCTCCTGAAATACTCTGCACTGCAGGAATCCTTCCCTACGTATAGGTCAGGGCTTGGATTAGCCCGGCACAGATGAACGCTCTGCAGGTGAACCTCTTCCTCTCCTCCTCCTGTAACCGGAGATCGCAGAGATGAAAGCAGAGCGGAGCGTGCGGTGCTGTGTGAGGCAAAGCGGAGCGTGCGGTGCTGTGTGTGAGGCAGGGCGGAGCGTGCTGTGCTGTGTGTGAGGCAGAGCGGAGCGTGCGGTGCTGTGTGTGAGGCAGAGCGGAGCGTGCGGTGCTGTGTGTGAGGCAGAGCGGAGCGTGCGGTGCTGTGTGTGAGGCAGAGCGGAGCGTGCGGTGCTGTGTGTGAGGCAGAGCGGAGCGTGCGGTGCTGTGTGTGAGGCAGAGCGGAGCGTGCGGTGCTGTGTGTGAGGCAGAGCGGAGCGTGCGGTGCTGTGTGTGAGGCAGAGCGGAGCGTGCGGTGCTGTGTGTGAGGCAGAGCGGAGCGTGCGGTGCTGTGTGTGAGGCAGAGCGGAGCGTGCGGTGCTGTGTGTGAGGCAGAGCGGAGCTGTGTGAGGCAGAGCGGAGCTGTGTGAGGCAGAGCGGAGCTGTGTGAGGCAGAGCGGAGCGTGCGGTGCTGTGTGAGGCAGAGCGGAGCGTGCGGTGCTGTGTGAGGCAGAGCGGAGCGTGCGGTGCTGTGTGAGGCAGAGCGGAGCGTGCGGTGCTGTGTGAGGCAGAGCGGAGCGTGCGGTGCTGTGTGAGGCAGAGCGGAGCGTGCGGTGCTGTGTGAGGCAGAGCGGAGCGTGCGGTGCTGTGTGAGGCAGAGCGGAGCGTGCGGTGCTGTGTGAGGCAGAGCGGAGCGTGCGGTGCTGTGTGAGGCAGAGCGGAGCGTGCGGTGCTGTGTGAGGCAGAGCGGAGGGTGCGGTGCTGTGTGAGGCAGAGCGGAGGGTGCGGTGCTGTGTGAGGCAGAGCGGAGGGTGCGGTGCTGTGTGAGGCAGAGCGGAGCGTGCGGTGCTGTGTGAGGCAGAGCGGAGCGTGCGGTGCTGTGTGAGGCAGAGCGGAGCGTGCGGTGCTGTGTGAGGCAGAGCGGAGCGTGCGGTGCTGTGTGAGGCAGAGCGGAGCGTGCGGTGCTGTGTGAGGCAGAGCGGAGCGTGCGGTGCTGTGTGAGGCAGAGCGGAGCGTGCGGTGCTGTGTGAGGCAGAGCGGAGCGTGCGGTGCTGTGTGAGGCAGAGCGGAGCGTGCGGTGCTGTGTGAGGCAGAGCGGAGCGTGCGGTGCTGTGTGAGGCAGAGCGGAGCGTGCGGTGCTGTGTGAGGCAGAGCGGAGCGTGCGGTGCTGTGTGAGGCAGAGCGGAGCGTGCGGTGCTGTGTGAGGCAGAGCGGAGCGTGCGGTGCTGTGTGAGGCAGAGCGGAGCGTGCGGTGCTGTGTGAGGCAGAGCGGAGCGTGCGGTGCTGTGTGAGGCAGAGCGGAGCGTGCGGTGCTGTGTGAGGCAGAGCGGAGCGTGCGGTGCTGTGTGAGGCAGAGCGGAGCGTGCGGTGCTGTGTGAGGCAGAGCGGAGCGTGCGGTGCTGTGTGAGGCAGAGCGGAGCGTGCGGTGCTGTGTGAGGCAGAGCGGAGCGTGCGGTGCTGTGTGAGGCAGAGCGGAGCGTGCGGTGCTGTGTGAGGCAGAGCGGAGCGTGCGGTGCTGTGTGAGGCAGAGCGGAGCGTGCGGTGCTGTGTGAGGCAGAGCGGAGCGTGCGGTGCTGTGTGAGGCAGAGCGGAGCGTGCGGTGCTGTGTGAGGCAGAGCGGAGCGTGCGGTGCTGTGTGAGGCAGAGCGGAGCGTGCGGTGCTGTGTGAGGCAGAGCGGAGCGTGCGGTGCTGTGTGAGGCAGAGCGGAGCGTGCGGTGCTGTGTGAGGCAGAGCGGAGCGTGCGGTGCTGTGTGAGGCAGAGCGGAGCGTGCGGTGCTGTGTGAGGCAGAGCGGAGCGTGCGGTGCTGTGTGAGGCAGAGCGGAGCGTGCGGTGCTGTGTGAGGCAGAGCGGAGCGTGCGGTGCTGTGTGAGGCAGAGCGGAGCGTGCGGTGCTGTGTGAGGCAGAGCGGAGCGTGCGGTGCTGTGTGAGGCAGAGCGGAGCGTGCGGTGCTGTGTGAGGCAGAGCGGAGCGTGCGGTGCTGTGTGAGGCAGAGCGGAGCGTGCGGTGCTGTGTGAGGCAGAGCGGAGCGTGCGGTGCTGTGTGAGGCAGAGCGGAGCGTGCGGTGCTGTGTGAGGCAGAGCGGAGCGTGCGGTGCTGTGTGAGGCAGAGCGGAGCGTGCGGTGCTGTGTGAGGCAGAGCGGAGCGTGCGGTGCTGTGTGAGGCAGAGCGGAGCGTGCGGTGCTGTGTGAGGCAGAGCGGAGCGTGCGGTGCTGTGTGAGGCAGAGCGGAGCGTGCGGTGCTGTGTGAGGCAGAGCGGAGCGTGCGGTGCTGTGTGAGGCAGAGCGGAGCGTGCGGTGCTGTGTGAGGCAGAGCGGAGCGTGCGGTGCTGTGTGAGGCAGAGCGGAGCGTGCGGTGCTGTGTGAGGCAGAGCGGAGCGTGCGGTGCTGTGTGAGGCAGAGCGGAGCGTGCGGTGCTGTGTGAGGCAGAGCGGAGCGTGCGGTGCTGTGTGAGGCAGAGCGGAGCGTGCGGTGCTGTGTGAGGCAGAGCGGAGCGTGCGGTGCTGTGTGAGGCAGAGCGGAGCGTGCGGTGCTGTGTGAGGCAGAGCGGAGCGTGCGGTGCTGTGTGAGGCAGAGCGGAGCGTGCGGTGCTGTGTGAGGCAGAGCGGAGCGTGCGGTGCTGTGTGAGGCAGAGCGGAGCGTGCGGTGCTGTGTGAGGCAGAGCGGAGCGTGCGGTGCTGTGTGAGGCAGAGCGGAGCGTGCGGTGCTGTGTGAGGCAGAGCGGAGCGTGCGGTGCTGTGTGAGGCAGAGCGGAGCGTGCGGTGCTGTGTGAGGCAGAGCGGAGCGTGCGGTGCTGTGTGAGGCAGAGCGGAGCGTGCGGTGCTGTGTGAGGCAGAGCGGAGCGTGCGGTGCTGTGTGAGGCAGAGCGGAGCGTGCGGTGCTGTGTGAGGCAGAGCGGAGCGTGCGGTGCTGTGTGAGGCAGAGCGGAGCGTGCGGTGCTGTGTGAGGCAGAGCGGAGCGTGCGGTGCTGTGTGAGGCAGAGCGGAGCGTGCGGTGCTGTGTGAGGCAGAGCGGAGCGTGCGGTGCTGTGTGAGGCAGAGCGGAGCGTGCGGTGCTGTGTGAGGCAGAGCGGAGCGTGCGGTGCTGTGTGAGGCAGAGCGGAGCGTGCGGTGCTGTGTGAGGCAGAGCGGAGCGTGCGGTGCTGTGTGAGGCAGAGCGGAGCGTGCGGTGCTGTGTGAGGCAGAGCGGAGCGTGCGGTGCTGTGTGAGGCAGAGCGGAGCGTGCGGTGCTGTGTGAGGCAGAGCGGAGCGTGCGGTGCGGTGTGAGGCAGAGCGGAGCGTGCTGTGCTGTGTGAGGCAGAGCGGAGCGTGCTGTGCTGTGTGAGGCAGAGCTGAGCGTGCTGTGTGAGGCAGAGCGGAGCGTGCTGTGTGAGGCAGAGCGGAGCGTGCTGTGCTGTGTGAGGCAGAGCGGAGCGTGCTGTGCTGTGTGAGGCAGAGCGGAGCGTGCGGTGCTGTGTGAGGCAGAGCGGAACGTGCTGTGCTGTGTGAGGCAGAGCGGAGTGTGCTGTGCGGTGTGAGGCAGAGCGGAGCGTGCGGTGCGGTGTGAGGCAGAGCGGAGCGTGCGGTGCTGTGTGAGGCAGAGCGGAGCGTGCGGTGCTGTGTGAGGCAGAGCGGAGCGTGCGGTGTTGTGTGAGGCAGAGCGGAGCGTGCGGTGCTGTGTGAGGCAGAGCGGAGCGTGCGGTGCTGTGTGAGGCAGAGCGGAGCGTGCGGTGCTGTGTGAGGCAGAGCGGAGCGTGCGGTGCTGTGTGAGGCAGAGCGGAGCGTGCGGTGCTGTGTGAGGCAGAGCGGAGCGTGCGGTGCTGTGTGAGGCAGAGCGGAGCGTGCGGTGCGGTGTGAGGCAGAGCGGAGCGTGCGGTGCTGTGTGAGGCAGAGCGGAGCGTGCAGTGCTGTGTGAGGCAGAGCTGCTGCAGTGGCTCGTTTGATTGACGAGGGCCATAAAGGCTTGGAGAACACAGCGGGCGGCTCGCAGGAGTGACGCTGCGATATTACCAGCAAACGCCAGTATCGATGCAGGACGAGGCGCCGCTCAGCACCTCCTGGACACAGCTGGGGAGAAGTGTACATTTAAGGCTATGTGCACACAGTGCTTTTTTTCAGCACAAAAATAAACTGCTTTTTTAAGCTTCTTTTCATGTCTTCATGCTTCTTTTCATGTCTTCATGCTTCTTTTCATGTCTTCATGCTTCTTTTCATGTCTTCATGCTTCTTTTCATGTCTTCATGCTTCTTTTCATGTCTTCATGCTTCTTTTCATGTCTTCATGCTTCTTTTCATGCTTGCATGCTTCTTTTCATGCTTGCATGCTTCTTTTCATGCTTGCATGCTTCTTTTCATTCTTGCATGCTTCTTTTCATGCTTTTTATGTTTTCATGCTTTCATGCTTCTTTTTAGGCTTTCATGCTTTTCATGCCTCTTTTGATGCTTTCATGCTTTTTTCAGGTTTTCATGCTTTTCATGTTTTCATGCTTCTTTTCATGTTTTCATGCTTCTTTTCATGTTTTCATGCTTCTTTTCATGTTTTCATGCTTCTTTTCATGCTTTCATGCTTCTTTTCATGTTTTCATGCTTCTTTTCATGCTTTCATGCTTCTTTTCATGCTTTTCATGCTTTCATGCTTTCATGCTTCTTTTCATGCTTTTCATGCTTTCATGCTTTTCATGCTTTCATGCTTTTCATGCTTTCATGCTTCGTTTCATGCTTCTTTTCATGCTTTCATGCTTCTTTTCATGCTTTCATGCTTCTTTTCATGCTTTCATGCTTCGTTTCATGCTTTCATGCTTCGTTTCATGCTTTCATGCTTCGTTTCATGCTTCTTTTCATGCTTTCATGCTTCTGTTCATGCTTTCATGCTTCGTTTCATGCTTTCATGCTTCGTTTCATGCTTTCATGCTTCTTTTCATGATTCTTTTCATGCTTCTTATGTATTGAAGGAAAAAATCAGGAACAATTGACATGTCGCTTCTTTTTTTCAGCAACAAAAAAAGCAAGGAAAAAAGAAGCACTGTGTGCACAGCACGTCACGAATCTCAGACTTTGCTGGGATGCATTTTCCTTGCTTTTTAAATCGATTAAAAAAAAATCAAGGAAAAAAGCATGAAAAAAAGTCCTGTGGGCACAAGGCCTTAAAGGGATCCTCCAACTGCAAGTTTCCAGCAGACGATGGCCGCGATTCATTGCTGCATTTGCCTTATTTTCGGTGTTTTTTCGCCTGATTTTTATTTGCGCCCTTTTCGTACTGTTCGCTCTGCAGGAGGGGTTCAGCTTCTTTAAGTTTATCAATAACGATTTTTTTAAAAAGTCGCTGCATTTTTGCACAGACACAGTGTCCTCCCCTCCCCTCCCCCGCCACACTTATCAGGAGGGATTTTACGGACACCCGGAATATTTGTGCACATTTGGGGCTTTTTAGCAGAACAAGTGAAAATTCTTAAAAACAAAAATAAAGAGCATTTTTTGATTTTGCCCAAAACGTATGAAGCACCCGCGAAAGCCACGAGTAATGTATCCTAGCGGATGGCTTCACATCCTTGGTGCTCTACAGACCTCTGCTCACTGTCAATGAATGAAAACATCGCGGTATAAATTAGAGGGGTGTTCCCCAATCCAACTTCCTGATTCCTGTGACCCCCTCTGATCTAGTGTGAGTGGTCGATCATTATTAGGACCCCCGGAGAGGATTCATGGAGTGGCGGTGCGTATGATCGACCAACGCTTCATTCACATGGGGGCCCAGTCCTCAACATCAGAGGAGGCGTGGGGGGGGGGGGGTCACAGCAGTCTGACCCCCAACAATTAGCAAATCCAAAACTTTAGAAAACCCGACATTTGGTGCTGTCCCAGCTGATACATTGTAACAAACCATCAGAGACAGATGTGTCAAGGCTGGATACAACTGCAAAACTCAAACTAGTCATTTATTGTTTTGCTACTTTTGCAAAGTTTACGGTGGATCACTTTAGGACTGAGTGACGACATCACCAACTATCAGTCACATGACCGCTGAGGTCACAGATTGGCTGCAGTGGTCAGGTGACCGGTGACATCATCACTTTCAGTCTTGGAGACTGAGGGTCGGAGGATTCCAAAACTTTGCAAACTTTGCAAAAGTAGTGATAAACCCCAAGTCGGGGCAGGTATATAATCTTAAAGGGGCCCGGTAGGAGGATATTTAGTGTTAAAGGGGGTGCCCATTTCAGGGGCCCGGTAGGAGGACATTTGGTCTTAAAGGGGGTGCCCATTTCAGGGGCCCGGTAGGAGGACATTTGGTCTTAAAGGGGGTGCCCATTTCTGGACCGCGGAGGTGGGATATTTAGTCTTAAAGGGGGTGCCCATTTCTGGGGCCCGGTAGGAGAATATTTAGTCTTAAAGGGGGTGCCCATTTCTGGGGCCCGGTAGAAGGATATTTAGTCTTAAAGGGGGTGCCCATTTCTGGACCCAGGAGGTGGGATATTCCATAACGGAGTGAGATGGAACTGCATTAATAATTGTTGTTGTTCCTGCAGCGCTCTACAACATAACTACTACTCCCAGCATGTCCTCCGCAGTACAGACTGCTGGGGCATGCTGGGAGCGGTCCTCTCTGACCTGTGAGGGCCGTAGTCTGCAGACCATCGCTCTGTATAAGAGCTGCAGAGCATCTACCGAGTCTATTGCAGCCGGAGTGAATTTTCTGTAAGTGGAGTTCAGGAGTGTCTGATAATCCGGAATATCTGGTAATCTGGCACCCTACTCCGGCTTCCCTGTTTCTCCCTGGCTAATTAGTGCTCGCCCCCAAGCAGCTGTGCGGTATCCGCGCCGTGTAATGTCACCCCCCGTCCCCGCCGCCCCCGGGGCGTCTCCGTGATTCACGGTGACTGCAGCGTCTGGTGTAATGAGGTAGGAGCTGTCAGAGCCGGAGACGCGGCAGAGCGAGGGGGACGCGGCTGTGCTCAGAGCACCCCCAATACACCACCCCCCTGCTGTGCACAGAGCCCCCCAATACACCACCGCCTGCTATACACAACTACAACCCCCAGCATGCTCCCACAGCCGCTCTCCAGCTACAGGGACACTACAACCCCCAGCATGCTCCCACAGCCGCTCTCCAGCTACAGGGACACTGCAACCCCCAGCATGCTCCCACAGCCGCTCTCCAGCTACAGGGACACTACAACCCCCAGCATGCTCCCACAGCCGCTCTCCAGCTACAGGGACACTGCAACCCCCAGCATGCTCCCACAGCCGCTCTCCAGCTACAGGGACACTGCAACCCCCAGCATGCTCCCACAGCCGCTCTCCAGCTACAGGGACACTACAACCCCCAGCATGCTCCCACAGCCGCTCTCCAGCTACAGGGACACTACAACCCTCAGCATGCTCCCACAGCCGCTCTCCAGCTACAGGGACACTACAACCCCCAGCATGCTCCCACAGCCGCTCTCCAGCTACAGGGACACTGCAACCCCCAGCATGCTCCCACAGCCGCTCTCCAGCTACAGGGACACTACAACCCCCAGCATGCTCCCACAGCCGCTCTCCAGCTACAGGGACACTACAACCCCCAGCATGCTCCCACAGCCGCTCTCCAGCTACAGGGACACTACAACCCCCAGCATGCTCCCACAGCCGCTCTCCAGCTACAGGGACACTGCAACCCCCAGCATGCTCCCACAGCCGCTCTCCAGCTACAGGGACACTACAACCCCCAGCATGCTCCCACAGCCGCTCTCCAGCTACAGGGACACTACAACCCCCCAGCATGCTCCCACAGCCGCTCTCCAGCTACAGGGACACTACAACCCCCAGCATGCTCCCACAGCCGCTCTCCAGCTACAGGGACACTACAACCCCCAGCATGCTCCCACAGCCGCTCTCCAGCTACAGGGACACTACAACCCCCAGCATGCTCCCACAGCCACGCTCCAGCTACAGGGACACTACAACCCCCAGCATGCTCCCACAGCCGCTCTCCAGCTACAGGGACACTACAACCCCCAGCATGCTCCCACAGCCGCTCTCCAGCTACAGGGACACTAGAACCCCCAGCAAGTTCCCTCAGCCCCACATTAGGATATTTCCTTGCGTGAATGGAGTTCTCCAGTAACTCAAGCACTACAACTCTCAGCATGCCCTCATGGTGTACAACATAGCGACCGTGCTCTCCAGTTAATGAGATAACTCCCAGCAGACGCTGACCACCATAAAACGTGGTAACTACTAGTGAAAAATGCAGCCTCAAGAAACCAACAGAATTGTGATTGCAGCTTTGGATGTGATTGGAGAATAAAACATAACACATACGTTTGGGCAAAATTCTTCAATCTTTTTGGCCCCTGTTTTAAATCCAAGGGTGAAACTTGGAGCCTCCATTCATAGGAGGCCGCCATGTTCTGCGTGGATTGTGATAAATCAATGCGTCCGCCATAACTTTATGGACAGAGCTCTGCTGTCTGCGCTTGGTGCGAATGCTCGGTGCGGGGCACAGCCTCGGGGCGGCGCACAGCCTCGGGGCGGCGCACAGCCTCGGGGCGGCGCACAGCCTCGGGGCGGGGCACAGCCTCGGGGCGGGGCACAGCCTCGGGGCGGGGCACAGCCTCGGGGCGGGGCACAGCCTCGGGGCGGGGCACAGCCTCGGGGCGGCGCACAGCCTCGGGGCGGCGCACAGCCTCGGGGCGGGGCACAGCCTCGGGGCGGGGCACAGCCTCGGGGCGGGGCACAGCCTCGGGGCGGGGCACAGCCTCGGGGCGGGGCACAGCCTCGGAGCGGGGCACAGCCTCGGCGCGGGGCACAGCCTCGGCGCGGGGCACAGCCTCGGCGCTTCTTACATCTCTCACAGCGGACAGGATCTAATAATAAATCTCTGCAGGGAGGACACCGGAGGGGGCAGTAAATACAGACCCCATAAATCTCTCCTCGGAGGCGGCGGCTCATTTATAATACTTAGGCATTACTTTTTTACAAAGCCATTACCGGCAAATTGCGGCCGAGCGAGGAGCCACGTGGGAACGGGGAGCGCGAGCCCCGATGGTCCCCGGGTGCAGGACAGATGAATTGCGCTGCTGATGAGTGATAATTGCGCGTCGTGGGGCCTCTGTACACGGCGCCATTTATTTTAGATTTCGGTACATCTTATATAAAATGTGTATATAAATAAAGCCGAACAGTGGACACGCAGAACTCGCCCCGCTGCCTTTCATGTCACATAACACCGCCATATAGTGCCAGGATAACATCGTCATACGAAGCTGACTTAATACCATCATATATGCCCTTATAAAATGAAGCAATACTCCTTAAAAACATCAGAAACGTCTTCCATATAGGAACATACAGCCCACATAATGCTGCCATATGGTGGCCACATAATACCGCCTTTAAAGATCACACAGCCTTCTCCAGAGAGAGAGAAAGGATAAACCCGCCATACAGTGCACAAATAAAACTCCTTTAAGAAACAAAGCAGCACCATGTAGTGCCGAAAAACAGCATGCAAATAATGCTGCCTTAAAAAGTCAAACACCGCCATATAGGAAACAAACTAAATATGGAGAAGCCTAAAGCAGAGTGGAAGAAAAGCGATTCCGGCAGCTAAATAGGAAAGGGTTCTTTACAGTTAGAGCGGTCAGACTGTGGAATGCGACCACAAGAGGCAGTAATGGCAGATACTAGAACAGCTTTATATCAGGGCTGGAGGATTTCCTCAGTACACAACATTGTGGGTTATAAAGGATTTAGTGACCAAATGAATAATTGGTGGAGGAAGGAGACGGAGCAGGGGTTTTTTTCAACCTATGTAAAACGTTTGTAAAAAGTGCATAAAAATGCGCTATATAGCACCCAAATAATATGCAGAATGCAAACAATTACCAAACACCACTGCCATACAGTGAACGCGTATACCGCAACCAAATAATATTCCTATAAAGAGCCCACAATAATTTATACCGCCATAAAGTTCCCAAAGTGTAGGTACAGAATAATACTGCCATATGGCACCTCATTACCATACAGAATCCAAATAATTCCTCCCCCCTCCTTAAAGAGCCCACATAATCTGTAATATTAACTGTATACTGGACTGTGTGTGCAGAGGTAGGGGCGGGCCTCGAGGGAGAGAGAGGGAGGGGGCGGGCGGGCCTCGAGGGAGAGAGAGGGAGGGGGCGGGCGGGCCTCGAGGGAGAGAGAGGGAGGGGGGCGGGCGGGCCTCGAGGGAGAGAGAGGGAGGGGGCGGGCGGGCCTCGAGGGAGAGAGAGGGAGGGGGCGGGCGGGCCTCGAGGGAGAGAGAGGGAGGGGGCGGGCGGGCCTCGAGGGAGAGAGAGGGAGGGGGCGGGCGGGCCTCGAGGGAGAGAGAGGGAGGGGGCGGGCGGGCCTCGAGGGAGAGAGAGGGAGGGGGCGGGCGGGCCTCGAGGGAGAGAGAGGGAGGGGGCGGGCGGGCCTCGAGGGAGAGAGAGGGAGGGGGCGGGCGGGCCTCGAGGGAGAGAGAGGGAGGGGGCGGGCGGGCCTCGAGGGAGAGAGAGGGAGGGGGCGGGCGGGCCTCGAGGGAGAGAGAGGGAGGGGGCGGGCGGGCCTCGAGGGAGAGAGAGGGAGGGGGCGGGCGGGCCTCGAGGGAGAGAGAGGGAGGGGGCGGGCGGGCCTCGAGGGAGAGAGAGGGAGGGGGCGGGCGGGCCTCGAGGGAGAGAGAGGGAGGGGGCGGGCGGGCCTCGAGGGAGAGAGAGGGAGGGGGCGGGCGGGCCTCGAGGGAGAGAGAGGGAGGGGGCGGGCGGGCCTCGAGGGAGAGAGAGGGAGGGGGCGGGCGGGCCTCGAGGGAGAGAGAGGGAGGGGGCGGGCGGGCCTCGAGGGAGAGAGAGGGAGGGGGCGGGCGGGCCTCGAGGGAGAGAGAGGGAGGGGGCGGGCGGGCCTCGAGGGAGAGAGAGGGAGGGGGCGGGCGGGCCTCGAGGGAGAGAGAGGGAGGGGGCGGGCGGGCCTCGAGGGAGAGAGAGGGGAGGGGGCGGGCGGGCCTCGAGGGAGAGAGAGGGAGGGGGCGGGCGGGCCTCGAGGGAGAGAGAGGGAGGGGGCGGGCGGGGCCTCGAGGGAGAGAGAGGGAGGGGGCGGGCGGGCCTCGAGGGAGAGAGAGGGAGGGGGCGGGCGGGCCTCGAGGGAGAGAGAGGGAGGGGGCGGGCGGGCCTCGAGGGAGAGAGAGGGAGGGGGCGGGCGGGCCTCGAGGGAGAGAGAGGGAGGGGGCGGGCGGGCCTCGAGGGAGAGAGAGGGAGGGGGCGGGCGGGCCTCGAGGGAGAGAGAGGGAGGGGGCGGGCGGGCCTCGAGGGAGAGAGAGGGAGGGGGGCGGGCGGGCCTCGAGGGAGAGAGAGGGAGGGGGCGGGCGGGCCTCGAGGGAGAGAGAGGGAGGGGGCGGGCGGGCCTCGAGGAGAGAGAGGGAGGGGGCGGGCGGGCCTCGAGGGAGAGAGAGGGAGGGGGCGGGCGGGCCTCGAGGGAGAGAGAGGGAGGGGGCGGGCGGGCCTCGAGGGAGAGAGAGGGAGGGGGCGGGCGGGCCTCGAGGGAGAGAGAGGGAGGGGGCGGGCGGGCCTCGAGGGAGAGAGAGGGAGGGGGCGGGCGGGCCTCGAGGGAGAGAGAGGGAGGGGGCGGGCGGGCCTCGAGGGAGAGAGAGGGAGGGGGCGGGCGGGGCCTCGAGGGAGAGAGAGGGAGGGGGGCGGGCGGGCCTCGAGGGAGAGAGAGGGAGGGGGCGGGCGGGCCTCGAGGGAGAGAGAGGGAGGGGGCGGGCGGGCCTCGAGGGAGAGAGAGGGAGGGGGCGGGCGGGCCTCGAGGGAGAGAGAGGGAGGGGGCGGGCGGGCCTCGAGGGAGAGAGAGGGAGGGGGCGGGCGGGCCTCGAGGGAGAGAGAGGGAGGGGGCGGGCGGGCCTCGAGGGAGAGAGAGGGGAGGGGGCGGGCGGGCCTCGAGGGAGAGAGAGGGAGGGGGCGGGCGGGCCTCGAGGGAGAGAGAGGGAGGGGGGCGGGCGGGCCTCGAGGGAGAGAGAGGGAGGGGGCGGGCGGGCCTCGAGGGAGAGAGAGGGAGGGGGCGGGCGGGCCTCGAGGGAGAGAGAGGGAGGGGGCGGGCGGGCCTCGAGGGAGAGAGAGGGAGGGGGCGGGCGGGCCTCGAGGGAGAGAGAGGGAGGGGGCGGGCGGGCCTCGAGGGAGAGAGAGGGAGGGGGGCGGGCGGGCCTCGAGGGAGAGAGAGGGAGGGGGCGGGCGGGCCTCGAGGGAGAGAGAGGGAGGGGGCGGGCGGGCCTCGAGGGAGAGAGAGGGAGGGGGCGGGCGGGCCTCGAGGGAGAGAGAGGGAGGGGGCGGGCGGGCCTCGAGGGAGAGAGAGGGAGGGGGCGGGCGGGCCTCGAGGGAGAGAGAGGGAGGGGGCGGGCGGGCCTCGAGGGAGAGAGAGGGAGGGGGCGGGCGGGCCTCGAGGGGAGAGAGAGGGAGGGGGCGGGCGGGCCTCGAGGGAGAGAGAGGGAGGGGGCGGGCGGGCCTCGAGGGAGAGAGAGGGAGGGGGCGGGCGGGCCTCGAGGGAGAGAGAGGGAGGGGGCGGGCGGGCCTCGAGGGAGAGAGAGGGAGGGGGGCGGGCGGGCCTCGAGGGAGAGAGAGGGAGGGGGCGGGCCTCGAGAGGGAGGGAGGGGGCGGGCCTCGAGGGAGGGAGGGGGCGGGCCTCGAGGGAGGGAGGGGGGCGGGCCTCGAGGGAGGTGGGGGCGGGCCTCGAGGGAGGTGGGGGCGGGCCTCGAGGGAGGTGGGGGCGGGCCTCGAGGGAGGGAGGGGGGCGGGCCTCGAGGGAGGGAGGGGGCGGGCCTCGAGGGAGGGAGGGGGCGGGCCTCGAGGGAGGGAGGGGGCGGGGCCTCGAGGGAGGGAGGGGGCGGGCCTCGAGGGAGGGGGGGGGCGGGCCTCGGCCTCTTCAGAGGGAGAGGGGAGAATTTTGGACTCTGACCCAACTGTCAAACTGCAAACAAGCATAATCTGGGGGGCTTTCAATTCAGAGCTAGTTACTTGACATTATCAGGAGCAATGCATGCAGAAAAGGAAAAGGCAGGCAGTTCCGGCTCCTATAGTGCTGGCAGAATGCTGATAAAGAGAAAACACTCACTGAAAAAAGTGCAGAGCACGAGATCAGGGGCAGTGACTGGACATCATTGCTCCGTGTGACAAGGAGGGAGGTCGCTCCAGTATCTATTACTATGGTGCGGTCAATATGGCGGCCTCTACCCCTCATATGTTACTGTGGGTGAGGAGAGAGAAGGCACGTGGGCAAAATTCCAAGGCCAGGATAAGCGCTCCCCTCTCCGCTCAGCCCGCGGGGGTCGCACTTTGGCGCCCCTTAGTGGTCCACGATTACAAAGGTAGTAAAGCGCGGCTCTCTGCTGCACGCGGGGGGATGATGGGAGTTGTAGTCCCTGCGCTGGGATGCGACTCCAGGACCCGCGCACTCACTGGTAATGGCTCTCTGCGGCTCCCCACACGACGAATATTTTTGGAAACAAGAACATTTCAAAAAAGGAAAAAGGAGAAAACACCGGCGCGCCCCAAAACCAGGCCATACGGGGCAATGCTGGAACGTGTGGTCCGACGTGTCGGGAGGGATTCACACTGCGCGTCGTCGCCCTGGAACCCTCCAATGCTACAGACTTGTTATGGGATTTCTATTTATGGACCCCGTGATGGCATCAAGGATCAGCAGCCTGCAGCTGTCCGGGCATGCTGGGAGTTGTAGTGTCACCCTATGGATTATTGGTTGGGTGTATATGGTCGCCACTTGCCCCCTGTACATCGCAGGGCGGCCCGGGTATGGAGGGGGCAGCAGGGAGGCGTGGGGGGCACAGCTGACGCCGAGGCTCCTACCTAGAGGCTGATATCCTTGACTCGAGGGTCCGCCAAAGGGGTTTCTGCTTCCAAATCCACTGCCGTCAACAGAGCCATACGACATGTTGGAAAACCGGATTCCGGCTGGACGGAGGCGCAGGAGCTGGAAAACAAAGCACGACATTACAGCTCCGGTATTCAGCAGTTACAGCCCACTCAGGGGCCGACAAAGAAACAGGGGCTATAAGGGGCTCACGGGAGCTCAGGGCCCCATGATCCCGGGCCCCCATACACTGCACATTGTCTTTCTTTGCTGCGCTGCTATGTCAGTACAGTGTATGGGGGGGCCCGGTGCATTGGGGGGCCTGGTGCATTAAGGGGCCCGGTGCATTGGGGGGCCCGGTGCATTGGGGGGGCCCGGTGCATTGGGGGGCCCGGTGCATTGGGGGGCCCGGTGCATTGGGGGGCCCGGTGCATTCAGGGTCCTGTGTACCGTGCAGACGATGTAGGGCCGTGTGCACACTGTGGCAGGGACCACATACAGCAGAGAGGGGCAATATATGAAGACCAGTTATATCTGAACACTTAACATATCAGGCGCGGCTAAGAATATAAACGGCTTTTTTTTTAGGTTTAAGAGACACAAATCCATCGAGTTCAGGCTATAACCCAACATGCAGGGGATCCAGGGAGGCAAAAACCACGCCCGACGGGGGAGAATAGCCCCATATTAGGGGGAAACGCCTTCCTGATGAGCGCCCCCGATCAACGCCCCGAAGAACCTACTGCACATAACCAGTAATATATCATTCTAGAAAGGCCTCCGGGCCCTGCTGCACATATACTGAATCAGCCATTACAACAAATGGCAGAGTTTACTGCTCGTACAGTAAAGAATCTATGTCACTGCTCGGACAGTAAAGAAGCTACAGCGTCACTGCTCGGACAGTAAAGAAGCTACAGCGTCACTGCTCGTACAGTAAAGCTACAGCGTCACTGCTCGGACAGTAAAGAAGCTACAGCGTCACTGCTCGTACAGTAAAGAAGCTACAGAGTCACTGCTCGTACAGTAAAGAAAACTACAGAGTCACTGCTCGTACAGTAAAGCTACAGCGTCACTGCTCGTACAGTAAAGAATCTATGTCACTGCTCATACAGTAAAGAATCTATGTCACTGCTCATACAGTAAAGAATCTATGTCACTGCTCATACAGTAAAGCTACAGAGTCACTGCTCGTACAGTAAAGAAGCTACAGCGTCACTGCTCGTACAGTAAAGAATCTATGTCACTGCTCGTACAGTAAAGAATCTATGTCACTGCTCGTACAGTAAAGAATCTATGTCACTGCTCGTACAGTAAAGCTACAGAGTCACTGCTCGTACAGTAAAGAAGCTACAGCGTCACTGCTCGTACAGTAAAGAATCTATGTCACTGCTCATACAGTAAAGAATCTATGTCACTGCTCGTACAGTAAAGCTACAGAGTCACTGCTCGTACAGTAAAGAAGCTACAGCATCACTGCTCGTACAGTAAAGAATCTATGTCACTGCTCGTACAGTAAAGAATCTATGTCACTGCTCGTACAGTAAAGAATCTATGTCACTGCTCGTACAGTAAAGAATCTATGTCACTGCTCGTACAGTAAAGCTACAGCGTCACTGCTCGTACAGTAAGAAGCTACAGAGTCACTGCTCGTACAGTAAAGCAGCTACAGCGTCACTGCTCGGACAGTAAAGCAGCTACAGCGTCACTGCTCGTACAGTAAAGAAGCTACAGCGTCACTGCTCGTACAGTAATGCAGCTACAGCGTCACTGCTCGTACAGTAAAGCAGCTACAGCGTCACTGCTCGGACAGTAAAGCAGCTACAGCGTCACTGCTCGTACAGTAAAGCAGCTACAGCGTCACTGCTCGGACAGTAAAGCAGCTACAGCGTCACTGCTCGGACAGTAAAGCAGCTACAGCGTCACTGCTCGTAAAGTAAAGCAGCTACAGCGTCACTGCTCGTACAGTAAAGCAGCTACAGCATCACTGCTCGTACAGTAAAGCAGCTACAGCATCACTGCTCGTACAGTACAGAAGCTACAGCGTCACTGCTCGTACAGTAAAGCAGCTACAGCGTCACTGCTCGTACAGTAAAGCAGCTACAGCGTCACTGCTCGTACAGTAAAGCAGCTACAGCGTCACTGCCCGTACAGTAAAGAATCTACAGCGTCACTGCTCGTACAGTAAAGAATCTACAGCGTCACTGCTCGTACAGTAAAGCAGCTACAGCGTCACTGCTCGTACAGTAAAGCAGCTACAGCGTCACTGCTCGTACAGTAAAGCAGCTACAGCGTCACTGCCCGTACAGTAAAGCAGCTACAGCGTCACTGCCCGTATAGTAAAGAATCTACAGCGTCACTGCCCGTATAGTAAAGAATCTACAGCGTCACTGCTCGTATAGTAAATCTACAGCGTCACTGCTCGTATAGTAAATCTACAGCGTCACTGCTCGTACAGTAAATCTACAGCGTCACTGCTCGTACAGTAAAGCAGCTACAGCGTCACTGCTCGTACAGTAAAGCAGCTACAGCGTCACTGCTCGTACAGTAAAGCAGCTACAGCGTCACTGCCCGTACAGTAAAGCAGCTACAGCGTCACTGCCCGTATAGTAAAGAATCTACAGCGTCACTGCCCGTATAGTAAAGAATCTACAGCGTCACTGCTCGTATAGTAAATCTACAGCGTCACTGCTCGTATAGTAAATCTACAGCGTCACTGCTCGTACAGTAAATCTACAGCGTCACTGCTCGTACAGTAAAGCAGCTACAGCGTCACTGCTCGTACAGTAAAGCAGCTACAGCGTCACTGCTCGTACAGTGAATCTACAGCGTCACTGCTCGTACAGTAAAGCAGCTACAGCGTCACTGCTCGTACAGTAAAGCAGCTACAGCGTCACTGCTCGTACAGTAAAGCAGCTACAGCGTCACTGCTCGTACAGTAAAGCAGCTACAGCGTCACTGCTCGTACAGTAAAGCAGCTACAGCGTCACTGCTCGTACAGTAAAGCAGCTACAGCGTCACTGCTCGTACAGTAAAGCTACAGCGTCACTGCTCGTACAGTAAAGCAGCTACAGCGTCACTGCACGTACAGTAAAGAAGCTACAGCGTCACTGCACGTACAGTAAAGAAGCTACAGCGTCACTGCTCGTACAGTAAAGAAGCTACAGAGTCACTGCTCGTACAGTAAAGCAGCTACAGCGTCACTGCTCGTACAGTAAAGCAGCTACAGCGTCACTGCTCGTACAGTAAAGCTACAGCGTCACTGCTCGTACAGTAAAGCAGCTACAGCGTCACTGCACGTACAGTAAAGAAGCTACAGCGTCACTGCTCGTACAGTAAAGAATCTATGTCACTGCTCGTACAGTAAAGCAGCTACAGCGTCACTGCTCGTACAGTAAAGCAGCCACAGCGTCACTGCTCGTACAGTAAAGCTACAGCGTCACTGCTCGTACAGTAAAGAAGCTACAGCGTCACTGCTCGTACAGTAAAGAATCTATGTCACTGCTCGTACAGTAAAGCAGCTACAGCGTCACTGCTCGTACAGTAAAGCAGCCACAGCGTCACTGCTCGTACAGTAAAGAAGCTACAGCGTCACTGCTCGTACAGTAAAGCAGCTACAGCGTCACTGCTCGTACAGTAAAGCAGCTACAGCGTCACTGCTCGTACAGTAAAGCAGCTACAGTGTCACTGCTCGTACAGTAAAGCAGCTACAGCGTGACTGCCCATATAGTAAAGAATCTAGTGTCACTGCTCGTACAGTAAAGAATCTACAGTGTCACTGCTCGTACAGTAAAGAATCTACAGTGTCACTGCACGTACAGTAAAGAATCTACAGTGTCACTGCTCGTATAAAGAATCTACAGTGTCACTGCTCGTACAGTAAATCATCTACAGTCTCACTGCTCGTACAGTAAAGAATCTACAGTGTCACTGCTCGTACAGTAAAGAATCTACAGTGTCACTGCTCGTACAGTAAATCTACAGCGTCACTGCTCGTACAGTAAAGAATCTACAGTGTCACTGCTCGTACAGTAAATCTACAGTGTCACTGCTCGTACAGTAAAGAATCTACAGTCTCACTGCTCGTACAGTAAAGAAACTACAGTGTCACTGCTCGTACAGTAAAGAAACTACAGTGTCACTGCTCGTACAGTAAAGAAACTACAGTGTCACTGCTCGTACAGTAAAGAGCCTACAGTGTCACTGCTCGTACAGTAAAGAATCTACAGTGTCACTGCACGTATAGTAAAGAATCTACAGTGTCACTGCTCGTATAGTAAAGAATCTACAGTGTCACTGCTCGTACAGTAAATCATCTACAGTCTCACTGCTCGTACAGTAAAGAATCTACAGTGTCACTGCTCGTACAGTAAAGAATCTACAGTGTCACTGCTCGTACAGTAAATCTACAGTGTCACTGCTCGTACAGTAAAGAATCTACAGTGTCACTGCTCGTACAGTAAATCATCTACAGTCTCACTGCTCGTATAGTAAAGAATCTACAGTGTCACTGCTCGTATAAAGAATCTACAGTGTCACTGCTCGTACAGTAAATCATCTACAGTGTCACTGCTCGTACAGTAAAGAATCTACAGTGTCACTGCTCGTACAGTAAAGAATCTACAGTGTCACTGCACGTACAGTAAAGAATGTACAGTGTCACTGCTCGTACAGTAAAGAATCTACAGTGTCTCTGCTCGTACAGTAAATCTACAGCGTCACTGCTCGTACAGTAAAGAATCTACAGTGTCACTGCTCGTACAGTAAATCTACAGTCTCACTGCTCGTACAGTAAAGAATCTACAGTCTCACTGCTCGTACAGTAAAGAAACTACAGTGTCACTGCTCGTACAGTAAAGAAACTACAGTGTCACTGTTCGTACAGTAAAGAACCTACAGTGTCACTGCTCGTACAGTAAAGAATCTACAGTGTCACTGCACGTATAGTAAAGAATCTACAGTGTCACTGCACGTATAGTAAAGAATCTACAGTGTCACTGCTCATATAGTAAAGAATCTACAGTGTCACTGCTCGTACAGTAAATCATCTAGTCTCACTGCTCGTACAGTAAAGAATCTACAGTGTCACTGCTCGTACAGTAAAGAATCTACAGTGTCACTGCTCGTACAGTAAATCTACAGCGTCACTGCTCGTACAGTAAAGAATCTACAGTGTCACTGCTCGTACAGTAAATCTACAGTGTAACTGCTCGTACAGTAAATCTACAGTGTCACTGCTCGTACAGTAAAGAATCTACAGTCTCACTGCTCGTACAGTAAAGAAACTACAGTGTCACTGCTCGTACAGTAAAGAACCTACAGTGTCACTGCTCGTACAGTAAAGAATCTACAGTGTCACTGCTCGTACAGTAAATCATCTACAGTCTCACTGCTCGTACAGTAAAGAATCTACAGTGTCACTGCTCGTACAGTAAAGAATCTACAGTGTCACTGCTCGTACAGTAAAGAATCTACAGTGTCACTGCTCGTACAGTAAAGAATCTACAGTGTCACTGCTCGTACAGTAAATCTACAGTCTCACAATCACTGCCTGTGAGGATAGCAGAAGCCTTTCCTCTGATGTAGTGGACGCCCCCCGCCCCTGTCACAGGCCTAGGTGTGAGAAGCCCCTTATACCGATCTGTTCTGCCCCCTGTAATATCATCACTCCGGAGCCTTTGTTTTTCCAAATCTGAGAACCCCAAGTTTAATAACCCGTGTTCTGCAGATCTCTTATCATTAGTCGCTTTCCTCTGCATCCGCTCTAGTTCAGCTCTGTCTATAACAGATACAACGTCCTCTCTATACAGCGCAGATACAGCGAATCGTCCTCTCTATACAGCGCATATACAGCATATCGTCCTCTCTATACAGCGCAGATACAGCGTATCGTCCTCTCTATACAGCGCAGATACAGCGTATCGTCCTCTCTATACAGCGCATATACAGCATATCGTCCTCTCTATACAGCGCAGATACAGCATATCGTCCTCTCTATACAGCGGGGATACAGCGCATCGTCCTCTCTATACAGCGCAGATACAGCATATCGTCCTCTCTATACAGCGCAGATACAGCATATCGTCCTCTCTATACAGCGCAGATACAGCATATCGTCCTCTCTATACAGCGGGGATACAGCGTATCGTCCTCTCTATACAGCGCAGATACAGCATATCGTCCTCTCTATACAGCGGGGATACAGCGTATCGTCCTCTCTATACAGCGGGGATACAGTGTATCGTCCTCTCTATACAGCGCGGATACAGCGTATCGTCCTCTCTATACAGTGGGGATACAGCTTATCGTCCTCTCTATACAGCGCATCGTCCTCTCTATACAGCGCGGATACAGCGCATCGTCCTCTCTATACAGCGGGGATACAGCGTATCGTCCTCTCTATACAGCGTATCATCCTCTCTATACAGCGCGGATACAGCGTATCGTCCTCTCTATACAGCGCATATACAGCGTATCGTCCTCTCTATACAGCGCAGATACAGCGTATCATCCTCTCTATACAGCGCGGATACAGCGTATCGTCCTCTCTATACAGCGGGGATACAGTGTATCGTCCTCTCTATACAGCAGGGATACAGCGTATCGTCCTCTCTATACAGCGCGGATACAGCGTATCATCCTCTCTATACAGCGCGGATACAGTGTATCGTCCTCTCTATACAGTGCGGATACAGCGTATCATCCTCTCTATACAGCGGGGATACAGCGTATCGTCCTCTCTATACAGCGCGGATACAGCGTATCGTCCTCTCTATACAGCGGGGATACAGCGTATCGTCCTCTCTATACAGCGCAGATACAGCGTATCGTCCTCTCTATACAGCGGGGATACAGCGTATCGTCCTCTCTATACAGCGGGGATACAGCGTATCGTCCTCTCTATACAGCGGGGATACAGCGTATCGTCCTCTCTATACAGCGCGGATACAGCGTATCGTCCTCTCTATACAGCGGGGATACAGCGTATCGTCCTCTCTATACAGCGTATCGTCCTCTCTATACAGCGCGGATACAGCGTATCGTCCTCTCTATACAGCGCGGATACAGCGTATCGTCCTCTCTATACAGCGCGGATACAGCGTATCGTCCTCTCTATACAGCGGGGATACAGCGTATCGTCCTCTCTATACAGCGCGGATACAGCGTATCGTCCTCTCTATACAGCGGGGATACAGCGTATCGTCCTCTCTATACAGCGTATCGTCCTCTCTATACAGCGCGGATACAGCGTATCGTCCTCTCTATACAGCGCGGATACAGCGTATCGTCCTCTCTATACAGCGTATCGTCCTCTCTATACAGCGCGGATACAGCGTATCGTCCTCTCTATACAGCGCGGATACAGCGTATCGTCCTCTCTATACAGCGCGGATACAGCGTATCGTCCTCTCTATACAGCGGGGATACAGCGTATCGTCCTTTATACGGCAGTTATTTCCCGTTCCCTCCTTTTTAGGTTGGACTCAGATTGAGATCATGCTGAGTGCGGGGCCGATAAGTGGTGACATTTATTGAGTGTGTCCCGAGTGTGTGATTTATGAGGCGAGGCCCCGCACACCTCCGCAGCACCAGACCTCCGGCGTAATATAGCGAAATTCAATAGTGAACATTAACTACGGACTCGCGGGAATTACTGCAAGAAAGAAGCGCGCAAGGAGTCCAGATTTACTGTGCAGTCAGGGCGAGCGGCCAGCACCGCACCTCCAGGCCAGATTCCTAGAAAGCTGCGGAGACACCGCAGAAAAACAGCAGAGCGGGGGGTGCAGGAGGGCGGGGGGAACCGCAGAAAAAGCCGTCACCCGGTGCAACCGAGAGCAGAAGAGAGCGGGAGACACCGCAGAAAAAGCCGTCACCCGGTGCAACCGAGAGCAGAAGAGAGCGGGAGACACCGCAGAAAAAGCCGTCACCCGGTGCAACCGAGAGCAGAAGAGAGCGGGAGACACCGCAGAAAAAGCAGTCACCCGGTGCAACCGAGAGCAGAAGAGAGCGGGAGACACCGCAGAAAAAGCCGTCACCCGGTGCAACCGAGAGCAGAAGAGAGCGGGAGACACCGCAGAAAAAGCCGTCACCCGGTGCAACCGAGAGCAGAAGAGAGCGGGAGACACCGCAGAAAAAGCCGTCACCCGGTGCAACCGAGAGCAGAAGAGAGCGGGAGACACTGCAGAAAAAGCCGTCACCCGGTGCAACCGAGAGCAGAAGAGAGCGGGAGACACCGCAGAAAAAGCCATCACCCGGTGCAACCGAGAGCAGAAGAGAGCGGGAGACACTGCAGAAAAAGCCGTCACCCGGTGCAACTGAGAGCAGAAGAGAGCGGGAGACACCGCAGAAAAAGCCATCACCCGGTGCAACCGAGAGCAGAAGAGAGCGGGAGACACCGCAGAAAAAGCCGTCACCCGGTGCAACCGAGAGCAGAAGACAGCGGGAGACACCGCAGAAAAAGCCGTCACCCGGTGCAACCGAGAGCAGAAGAGAGCGGGAGACACCGCAGAAAAAGCCGTCACCCGGTGCAACCGAGAGCAAAAGAGAGCGGGAGACACCGCAGAAAAAGCCGTCACCCGGTGCAACCGAGAGCAGAAGAGAGCGGGAGACACCGCAGAAAAAGCCGTCACCCGGTGCAACCGAGAGCAGAGCGACGAGTGCATGAGCCTGCGGGAATAGCAAGCAGGGGGCACCGAACGGCGGGGGGCATCGCAGACAAGGGGGGACACCAATGCTACCTGCAACTATAGGACAAGTGACTACAATTTATTACTCTGTTATCAGCCATTACTGGGGAAGGAGACTGTAGGACAGGTCAGTACAAACCATTACTCCCTGTTATCAGCCATTACTGGGGAACAAGACTGTAAGGCTATGTGTCCACGCTGCGGAAAATGCGCAGATTTTGCCGCGGATTTCTCGCGGAAAAGCTGCGGATTTTCCAGAAATCTGCAGCACAGCTACTCCCCAGCCATTTCTATGGCATTTGGGAAATGCTGTGCCCACGCTGCAGATTTTTCTGCAGCGGATTTCGTGCGGATTTTGATCCGGAAAAATCTGCAACATGTCAATTATTGTTGCGGATTTTCATCCGGATTTTGGCTTTAAAATTGGGGGGGGGGGGGGGGAGGGGAAATCCGCACCAAAATCCGCATTAAGTCCGCAGCAAATCCGCACCTTTGAAAAGGTGCGGATTTTGCGGGAAAGCTGCGGATTTTGATGCAGAAAAATCCGCAGCTACATTCTCCCGTGGACACATAGCCTAAGACTGTAGGACAGGTGAGTACAATCTATTACTCCATGTTATCAGCCATTACTAGGGGAGGTGACTACAGGACAGGTGACTACAATCTATTACTCCCTGTTATCAGCCATTACTGGGGAACAAGACTGTAGGACAGGTGAATACAATCTATTACTCCCTGTTATCAGCCATTACTGGGGAACAAGACTGTAGGACAGGTGAATACAATCTATTACTCCCTGTTATCAGCCATTACTGGGGAATGAGACTGTAGGACAGATGAGTACAATTCATTACTCCATGTTATCAGCCATTACTGGGGGGGAGGGGGGGGACTGTAAATCAGATGAGTACAATCTATTACTCCCTGTTATCAGCCATTACTGGGTGGTGAGTGTAGGACAGATGAGTACACTATTGCTCCCTGTTATCAGCCATTTCAGGCTGGCATAAGACTGTCTGGATGTCTCCATTCCTGTGTGACTCCTCCAGCACTATTAGTACTGGCATGCAGTGCAGACTGGGGTCGGCCCCATCACTGGATTTTGCTTACAATTCTAGCGTCTTCCATTACTCAAAAGCTTAATTGGACGTTAACGGAGCTTCTTTGTTGGACGGACAGGTTTACTGGGAAAAATTAAGAAATGCGTCTCGTGTAACCCGAGCGAGGGGAGATCTGTGAGCTGGAAAATAAAATAAAACTCCTCGTGTTCATCTATTAACAGGAGGATCAATATTCAATTAAGATCCTATTTCTAAACAGAATAATGCTAAAGTGACGATAGTGGGAAATCATGGAGGCCTCCGGACTGCGGCGTTATCAGGGTACGACAGGCTGCAGCCTCGGCCCCCCACCGGTCACCGCCCGGAGGACACGGAGACTAATCCAGCCTCACTATCCCGGCATCTAAGGCTTGGATACATCTAAAACCCAGAAACAAAGCAACACAGCGTCAGGTCTTCATTAAAAAAAAAACAAAAAAAACTCCGTTTTGTGTTTACAGCTCCTGTGCAGACTGTGCGTCTCCATGGTAACCTCAAACACATTCTGCATAGTGCAATCCCACAGTCTTTTGCTTTAGGCCATGTGCGCACGTTGCATTTTATACTGCGGCTTGTCAATGACAAAATGCATGCACTGCCCCCGCGGCCTCTCCTGCTTCTGAAAGTGCCGGCCGCTCATTAGGCTCATCTCATATTCACTGCTTCGCCCCGCCCACCGGTCTGATACGCCCCCACACTGAGTGACAGCTGTCTCATGATAAAGCCTCACAGCTGCTGGCTGGTATTCTTAGACTGGGGAGGCCTACCGTTTTTAGACTGTTTCCCAGCCTAAAAAAATCAGCCAGCAGCCGCCCAAAATTGCCGCATCCATTAGATGCAACAGTCCCGGGACCTTACCCTGGTGCGGTGGCAATCAGGGTAATGAGAAATTAATGGCACTATGGCAGGCATCTATGAGACACCAACCATAATTAATCTGTAAGTCAAAGTAAAAAACATACACCCAAAAATTCTTTTCTTTTTTTTTTTTTTTCCTGTATTCCAAACAACCACCCTTTTCACCACTTTATTAATCCCCAAACACCCCTACAGGTTCAAATTAATCCACACAAGGTCCCACGGCAATTCAGCTCTGCTACAGCTGGCGCTCAAAGCAAGCGGCCATATAGCACGACCGCTAGCTGTGAGCTCCACACAGCAACTGAAGTCAGTCGCGCTATCAGCAGGTGATTTGAGGACACAGGCGAGTCCTTCACCTGTCACCACAAATCAGGCCGAGACACAAACAGAGCTGCGCGATGACAGTGAACTCTGGTGATGCTCTGACATCACCGCTGAGGCCCCGCACTACTGCCTGTGTCACGGCACTGACCTCAGAGGCTCACCCGAATTCACTCTCATCGCATGGCTCTGTCAGCGGGCAGTCATGCTATCTATTCTTCGTAGATATTTTTTCTATCTATCCCGCTATGTACTCTTCCTATCAAATCCTACCCTATCATTTTATAACTCCTTTAAAAACGCACTGTCCAAAACACAGCCCAAACGCATCGAAAACGCATGAAAAGATGCATGTGTTATTAATGCTTTTTATGTCAAATTCAGTGTTTACATATGTCAAGAGTCTGCCAGAGGTGGCATTTTTATTGTCCAACAAAAATGCAGGGTGTGGACAAAGCCTTACTTCAATTGTCCCGGGTAGGGGGGGGGGGGTGGAGGAACTTGGGACCAAATTCATCATTATTTATTTATTATATTATTATTTTTGCACCTTTTTTTTTTTTTTTTTTACACTTATGTTTTTCACCCCATGTCATTTTTTTCTCTATTATATCTCTGCATATAAAATTCTAATTTTCCAACTTTTCAAGATCCCCTAACGTTTACCCTAGTGAAGAAAAGAGGGTTTGGATTTTCTTAATCACTTTTTTGCACCTAAAAACATATGTGCAAACTTTTTAATGTTACTATGAGGATTGTGCAACATTTTACTTTAGAAGAAAAAAAAAAAAAAACACAAAACAAAGTGTGTACAATCTTTTGATCTGCACTGTGTATATATATATTACATATATAAATTATTATATATTACATCTTAATATTACATATATACATTAATATACTATACATATATATATACACACACACACACACACACACACACACACACACACATACATATATACACACACACACTAAAATATATATATATATATATTAATATAATATATATTTTAATATATTAATATAAAATATATATATTAATATAATATATATTTTAATATATTACATATAAAATATATATATATTATATATATGTTATATATGTAATATATATTATAATATATCAATTTTTTTATTTTATTTTCGGATGACTAAAATTTTCTATACAAACACTTCTTTTTAAGTATTCAGCCCCCTTGAATTTTTCAACCTTTTCCCACATTTCAGGCTTCAAACAAAGATAAAATGTTAATGTTCTGGAGAAGAATCAACAACAAGTGACACAATTGTAAAGGTGAACGAAATTTATTGCTTATTTTAAACTTTTTAAAAAAATAATAAACTGAAAATTGGGGCGTGCAATATTATTCATCCCCTGTAAGTTAATACTTTGTAGCGCCCCCTTTTGCTGCGATTACAGCTGCAGTCTCTTGGGGGATGTGTCTATCAGTTTTGCACATGGAGAGGCTGAAATTCTCGCCCATTCTTTGTAAACAGCTGGAGCTGAGTGAGGTTGGATGGAGGCGTTCGTGAACAGCAGTTTTCAGCTCTTTCCACAGATTCTCGATTGGGTTCAGGTCTGGACTGTGACTTGGTCATTCTAACACCTGGATATGTTTATTTGTGAACCATTCCATTGTAGATTTTGCTTCATATTTGGGATCATTGTCTTGTTGGAAGACAAATCTCCGTCCCAGTCTCAGGTCTTTTGCAGACTCCAACAGGTTTTCTTAAAGAATGGTCCAGTATTTGGCTCCATCCATCTTCCCATCAATTTTAACCATCTTCCCTGTCCCTGCTGGAGAAAAGCAGGCCCAAACCATGATGCTGCCACCACCATGTTTGACAGTGGGGATGGTGTGTTCAGGGTGATGAGCTGTGTTGCTTTTACACCAAACATATCGTTTGGCATTGTGTCCAAATAGTTTGATTTTGGTTTCATCTGACCAGAGCACCTTCTTCCACATGTTTGGTGTCCTCCAGGTGGCTTGTAGCAAACTTTAAACAACACTTTTTATGGGTACCTTTGAGAAATGGCTTCTCCTTGCCACTCTTCGCCAGATTTGTGCAGTGTACGACTGATTGTTGTGCTATGGACAGACTCTCCCACCTCAGCTGTAGATCTCTGCAGATCATCCAGAGGGATCATGGGCCTCTTGGCTGCATCTCTGATCAGTCTTCTCCTTGTGTGAGATGACAGTTTGGATGGACGGCCGGGTCTTGGTAGATTTGCAGTGGTATGATGCTCCTTCCATTTCAATATGATCGCTTGCACAGTGCTCCTTGGGAAGTTTAAAGTTGTGGAAATCTTTTTGTAACCAAATCCGGCTTTAAACTTCTCCACAACAGTATCACGGACCTGCCTGTTGTGTTCCTTGGTCTTCATGATGCTCTCTGTGCTTTACACAGAACCCTGAGACTATCACAGAGCAGGGGCATTATACGGAGACTTGATTACACACAGGGGCTTATATTTATCATCATCAGTCATTTAGGACAACATTGGATCATTCAGAGATCCTCAATCAACTTCTGGAGTGAGTTTGCTGCACTGAAAGTAAAGGGGATGAATAATATTGCACGCACCAATTTTCAGTTTATTCTTTTTTTACAAAAGTTTAAAATAAGCAATAAATTTCGTTCAACTTCACAATTGTGTTGTATAGCGAATATATATATATATATATATATATATATATATATATATATATATATATATATATATATATATATATACACACACACACACACATATATACATACATACATATATATTATACATATATATATATATATATACATACATATACACACACACATATACACACATACATACATACATACACACATATACATGCACACATATACATATTGCACTCTGCATTTCTTCTTCACGGGGACGTGTAGGGATCGGCTACTCTGAGCTCGTCCGGTAGCTTCTCACATACAATGTATCAGTCCAGATTTCTCTGCGCTGGATACAATTGTAACGACCCCCCAGCAGTGACAAGTACCAGGACAATGATTGGGAAAAGGCTTCTATTCACTAACAGCAGCAGAGATCCTGAACATAGCGAGGAGATGAAAAACGAAGTGCACGAGACAGGATTATGTTCTACGTTCCTGGGAATCCTGGGGGGAGGGGGGACTCTGCAGCGGTGCTACCGGGGCATGCTGGGAGTTGTAGTTTTATGCCTGTGTCTATAGAGATCAATGAGAGGAGTGGCGGTGGTGGGGTGGGGGGGGCGGCAGGACATTGATTATCGTGTTGGGGGCGCTGTAACGAGTGCGGGGCCTGTAATCAGCGTGTGGCCGCCGCCGTCCTCCTCACAGACAGAGAACAAGAAGTGTTGATTGAGTCCACACTTGGCAGACGGGAAAAGGGCACACGCCAGCGGCTCAATCGAGATGGGGGCACGCACCGTCACCATGGCGACTGCACTTCGCATCTCAGAGATGAGGTGCGATTTATAAAAGGGCAATTTATTGTATCAAGTAGAGAACACACAACATAGAGGGACGGAACACAGACCCCCACAGCCCGACACCCAGCCCCCCATAATCACATCACACAATGCATATTTACACCACATAAACGTGTTCTTATAGCAACACAACACCAGATACCTCCTGTATTATACTCCAGAGCTGCACTCACTATTCTGCTGGTGCAGTCATTGTGTACATACGTTACTGATCCTGTACTGATCCTGAGTTACCTCCTGTATTATACCCCAGAGCTGCACTCATTCTGCTGGTGCAGTCACTGTGTACATACATTACATTACTGATCCTGAGTTACCTCTTGTATTATACTCCAGAGCTACACTCACTATTCTGCTGGTGCAGTCACTATGTACATACATTACATTACTGATCCTGAGTTACATCCTGTATTATACCCCAGAGCTGCACTCACTATTCTGCTGGTGCAGTCACTGTGTACATACATCACATTACTGATGCAGAGTTACCTCCTGTATTATACTCCAGAGCTGCACTCACTATTCTGCTGGTGCAGTCACTGTGTACATACATTGCATTACTGATCCTGAGTTACCTCTGTATTATACTCCAGAGCTGCACTCACTATTCTGCTGGTGCAGTCACTGTGTACATACATTACATTACTGATCCTGAGTTACCTCCTGTATGATACTCCAGAGCTGCACTCACTATTCTGCTGGTGCAGTCACTGTGTACATACATTACATTACTGATCCTGAGTTACCTCTGTATTATACTCCAGGGCTGCACTCACTATTCTGCTGGTGCAGTCACTGTGTACATACATTACATTACTGATCCTGAGTTACCTCCTGTATGATACTCCAGAGCTGCACTCACTATTCTGCTGGTGCAGTCACTGTGTACATACATTACATTACTGATCCTGAGTTACATCCTATATTATACCCCAGAGCTGCACTCACTATTCTGCTGGTGCAGTCACTGTGTACATACATTACATTACTGATCCTGAGTTACATCCTGTATTATACCCCAGAGCTGCACTCACTATTCTGCTGGTGCAGTCACTGTGTACATACATTACATTACTGATCCTGAGTTACCTCTGTATTATACTCCAGAGCTGCACTCACTATTCTGCTGGTGCAGTCACTGTGTACATACATTACATTACTGATCCTGAGTTACCTCTGTATTATACTCCAGAGCTGCACTCACTATTCTGCTGGTGCAGTCACTGTGTACATACATTACATTACTGATCCTGAGTTACCTCTGTATTATACTCCAGAGCTGCACTCACTATTCTGCTGGTGCAGTCACTGTGTACATACATTACATTACTGATCCTGAGTTACCTCTGTATTATACTCCAGAGCTGCACTCACTATTCTGCTGGTGCAGTCACTGTGTACATACATTACATTACTGATCCTGAGTTACCTCCTGTATGATACTCCAGAGCTGCACTCACTATTCTGCTGGTGCAGTCACTGTGTACATACATTACATTACTGATCCTGAGTTACCTCTGTATTATACTCCAGAGCTGCACTCACTATTCTGCTGGTGCAGTCACTGTGTACATACATTACATTACTGATCCTGAGTTACCTCCTGTATGATACTCCAGAGCTGCACTCACTATTCTGCTGGTGCGGTCACTGTGTACATACATTACATTACTGATCCTGAGTTACATCCTGTATTATACTCCAGATCTGCACTCACTATTCTGCTGGTGCAGTCACTGTGTACATACATTACTGATCCTGAGTTACCTCCTGTATTATACTCCAGAGCTGCACTCACTATTCTGCTGCTGCAGTCAGTGTACATACATTACTGATCCTGAGTTACAGCCTGTATTATACTCCAGAGCTGCACTCATTCTGCTGGTGCAGTCACTGTGTACATACACTACATTACTGATCCTGAGTTACCTCCTGTATTATACTCCAGAGCTGCACTCACTATTCTGCTGGTGCAGTCACTGTGTACATACACTACATTACTGATCCTGAGTTACCTCCTGTATTATACTCCAGAGCTGCACTCACTATTCTGCTGGTGCAGTCACTGTGTACATACACTACATTACTGATCCTGAGTTACCTCCTGTATTATACTCCAGAGCTGCACTCACTATTCTGCTGGTGCAGTCACTGTGTACATACATTACATTCATAAACCTGAGTTACCTCCTGTATTATACTCCAGAGCTGCAGTCACTATTCTGCTGGTGCAGTCACTGTGTACATACACTACATTACTGATCCTGAGTTACCTCCTGTATTATACTCCAGAGCTGCACTCCATGTTCTGCTGCTGGGGGATATTTATATGATGCATATTGCATGGTATGCGGAGGCTGCGCGGTGTTGTCTTCCCGCTCGCTATCAGTTTCCTCACTGCCATTGTTTTGCTTTATTTGATTATTAAGGTAATTTAATTAGAATTTGCAGGAGGAAATGTCTCTGATCGCTTCAATCCCTGAGACAGTCGGGGGGGGGCAGGCGCCCTCAGCCTCCGGGGGCCACGTGTCACCTCCGTGCCGGGCCATCGGGGCCACGTGTCACCTCCGTGCCGGGCCATCGGGGCCACGTGTCACCTCCGTGCCGGGCCATCGGGGTATCAGCCATTTCAGGGACTGCAGCAATCTTCTAGGAGGGCCACACACCTCTCTGCCCGCCATGATTTTGATGTTTTGTCCAGTCTCCGCAGATATTTTCACAGGACTGATATGCTGCGCTGCTTTTCTACAGCTGTAGTAACTTTTGGATGCTCATTCTCCGGCCTCTCGAGAGGCCGCTGTCCCCCGGTGCTTTCAAAGGAGGCAGCCCCGCCCCCGGCGCTCTCAAAAGGAGGCAGCCCCCCCCCCGGCGCTCTCAAAGGAAGCAGCCCTTCTCCTTGGTGCTCTAGAAGGAGGCAGCTCCCCGATGCTCTCGCTCTCGAAGCCCCCCCTACCCCACCTGCTCTCCGAGCCGTAGCCCCCACAGCGCTCTCCGAGCCGTAGCCCCCCCAGCGCTCTCCGAGCCGTAGCCCCCCCGGTGGCCTCCGAGCTGCAGCCTCCTTTTGACTTTTGACCACAATCACGCTCTGGACGGGGAAGGAGGGAAGCACCGTCCGGAGCAGTCATCCTCTGTCGTCCTTCCCGGGAGTCTTCGCTAGTTTGCAGTAATCAGGAGGACATTCATCGGGCGGCGTGTCCCTGGCGGCTGAGCGTCACTGCATTTACCGCGCTAACACCAATTATCGCTCTCAGGCAGAGCATTCATGTGGGTAAATAGATGGCTGATTACATGTTTAATGCTGGGATGAAAGGAAGAGCGAATCTGGGCAGCGTACGGGAACCGGAACATCGACAGGTGCCGCTACAAGAGAAAGAAAAGAGCAGGTGCCGGGACCGTCGCACCGACGAGAGACTGAAGAGCTGACAATCAACTGCTCCATACAAAGCGACGGAGAGAAGATTCACGGAAGGGGTCACAGTGTAACCATCCAAACCAGTATGGACGGATCACTGGTATTAGGCGATAGTGACGTCTCCCTTACCTGCCAATCACGCTTTACCCGGGAACCCCATTAGCTCCTTGTCTGACCGCTTAGATGCCACGGCCATTCTTGGCCACAGCATCTGAGGGGTTAAGTGATTAATGGATGGTTTGTGTGCAGCTCTAATAACTTAGCACAGTGTAGGAAATATATTCGGTATAATGTCTGAACTATACTCCAGAGCTGCAATTATAAAGCTGCCGTTTTCTACAAGCGTAATGTTAGATAACCCTTTGACGGTTTAGCCGACCACAATAAGAGGGAGGATTGACCATTTTCCCAGCAACAGAAGACAGCGCAATAGAGATGCGCTGAGCAGGCACTGAACAAGCAGGGGATGCTGGGAGATTTTACTGGAGCGACTACTGACATCATAATTAGAAGTAGTGAATGCCGTGGCTCCTCGGGGGCGGGGCTAGAGCCACCAAAATCCCTTATATGGAGTGATCACTCATACCAGGATGAAACCTGAGCTAATGTTTTCACCGAATTGGAAAGTAACGATCATGAACCAGGAATACTCTGTGCATTCAAAGAAAAATGAAGAGAACACCAGCGCGATCGGAGGTCAACACGCGGATCAGATACCTACGAGCCGGCGGCACAGCACGCCCCCTCCGCTCATCAGATTAGGCCCACTCACTGAAGCTAATTAGAGGCCGCCGGCAGCGCACGGCTTTCTGTAGTGCACTAATGAGATCGATAATTTGTGTACACTCAGTGACATAAAAAGGAATAAAAAAGCCTCCGAATCGAAAATTGTGTCTGTGAATTTAGGACTGGATGGAGCTACATCTCCAATATGGGGACGTGATGTCAACAGCTGAGTGTACGGCCTCCATATACCAAGCTCCATGGGTATGGATTGGAGATATATATATATATATATATATATACAGTTAGGTCCAGAATTATTTGGACAGTGACACAAGTTTTGTTATTTTAGCTGTTTACAAAAACATGTTCAGAAACACAATTATATATATAATATGGGCTGAAAGTGCACACTCCCAGCTGCAATATGAGAGTTTTCACATCCAAATCGGAGAAAGGGTTTAGGAATCATAGCTCTGTAATGCATAGCCTCCTCTTTTTCAAGGGACCAAAAGTAATTGGACAAGGGACTCTAAGGGCTGCAATTAACTCTGAAGGCGTCTCCCTCGTTAATCTGTAATCAATGAAGTAGTTAAAAGGTCTGGGGTTGATT